>NC_140591.1:1457569697-1457767793 GCF_964204655.1 Triturus cristatus
ATTTTCAAACATAGAATTTAAAAACCATCCATCCTAAAGGGTGAGTTATTAAATTCTGAGTTCAGGGATACTAAACTCGACTTGCTACCATGCTCCCTGAGTCAGATAGATTATAATGGAGTTAATAATCCGTCTGCCCAGTCTGGCCTATTGGAGGCAGGTAGCCCTTCAATAGTGAAAAACGAAAATGGCTGTAATTCACTATTAGGTCATGCCACACACATCAGGGCATGACCTACCTTTTACCAACAATGCACCCTGCCCTAGGGCCTACCATAGAGGTGTCTGAAATGTGGCAAAGGGAAGGTTTAGAGACTGGTAAGTAGGTTTCCTTACCAAGTCGACATGGCAGTCAGGGACTGCACGCAGGCGCCGCGGTGGCAGGCCTGAGACACATTTTGCACGCTGCTTCTGTGGGTGGCACAACCAGTGCTGCAAGCCCACCAGCAGCAGTTAACTTACACGCCCTTGGCACGCGCAGTGCACTAGACTAGGGTCTGAACAGTAAGTCAACCAAGCCAATCATGGTAACACCAATCAACGTAACAATTTAGCATAGGGAGCACTTGCACTGTGGCACTGATCAGCAGTGGCACAGTGCCCAAAGCAATAATCCAGCAAAAACATCGTAAACAGAGGAGGCAAACAGAAAAAATGGAGGAGAGACTCATGCCAATGATGCCAGGTCTAACACGTGTCCCCTCCAGCTGAAATGTGGGGAGAACTACCCTTCACCCAGGGAGTCCTCATCACTAAGGCGGAAAAATCTGGACAGACCATCAGCATTGGCGTGATCTGTACCAGGGCGGTGTTCCACCGTAAAGTCCATCCCCTGTAGGGAAATGGACCACCTCAACAGCTTTGGGTTCTCACCCCTCATCTGCATTAACCATCTGAGGGGCCTGTGGTCCGTCTGAACCCGGAAGTGAGACCCAAACAAGTAGGGTCTTAGCTTCTTCAGCGCCCAGACCACAGCAAATGCCTCACGCTCTATCGCACTCCACCTTTGTTCCCTGGGAAGTAACCTCCGGCTGATGAAGGCTACAGGTAAGTCTCGGCCCTCCTCATTCATCTGTGCTAGAACAGCCCCCACACCATGCTCTGAAGCGTCCGTCTGGACAATGAATTCTTTTGAAAAGTCGGGTGCCTGGAGGACCGGTGCTGTACACATTGCAGTTTTCAGGGTGTCAAAGGCTTTCTGACAGGCGTCAGTCCAGATCACAAGTCTCGGCTGCTTCCTGGAAGTCAGCGAGGTCAAGGGGTGCACAATGTTGCCATACCCCTTGACGAACCTCCTGTAGTAACCCGTGAGACCCAAGAAGGCTCTCACCTGAGTCTGGGTTTTGGGCGGTTCCCAAGCCAGGATGGTATCTATCTTGGGTTGCAGGGGGGCCACCTTGCCGCTCCCTACTTGGTGCCCCAAGTACACCACTGAACCCTGCCCAATCTGGCACTTACTGGCCTTGATTGTGAGGCCTGCTCTGCGCAGGGCCAACAACACTTCCTGGAGGTGGCGCAAGTGTTCCTCCCAGCTGGCGCTGAACACTGCTATATCGTCCAGGTAGGCGGCGCTGAAATCTTCCAGTCCGGCCAATACCTGGTTAACCAACCTCTGGAATGTGGCAGGGGCATTCTTCATCCCAAAGGGCATCACCCGGAACTGGTAGTGCCCATCTGGTGTGGAGAATGCAGACCTCTCTTTTGCCCCATCAGTCAAGGCGATCTGCCAGTACCCAGACGTTAGATCAAACGTACTAAGGTACCGGGCAGCCCCCAACCGATCGATGAGCTCATCAGCTCTGGGGATGGGGTGCGCGTCAGTCTTGGTGACCGAATTGAGTCCTCGGTAATCCACACAGAACCGAAGTTCTGGTGAAGCACCAGGCGCTGCAGCCTTTGGGACCAAGACCACTGGGCTGGCCCAAGGACTGCTAGAGGACTCAACCACCCCTAAGGCAAACATCTTGGAGACCTCCTCCTTGATGTATGCTCTGACCTTGTCAGTCACCCTGTAGGCCTTGTGCCTCACAGGAGTGCTGTCCCCAGTGTCCACATCATGGACACACCACTGAGTGACACCAGGGATCAAGGAGAACAGATCAGGGAATTGTACCAACAGATGGCGACAATCTTGCTGCTGCTCAGGGGTCAGTGTGTCAGAGAGGACAACACCATCCACTGACCCATCTTTTTCTTTTGCACACAGGAGGTCAGGAAGAGGCTCACTCTCCTCCTCCATCCCAGCATCTGTGGCAAGGAGCATGCCCACTTCGGACCTTTCTAAGTGGGGCTTTAACCGGTTGACATGCAGGACCCTTAAGGGGTTCCTGGGAGATTTCAAGTCCACCAAGTAGGTGACATCGCTCTTCTTCTCCACAACCTCAAACGGTCCAGTCCACCTGTCCTTGAGCGCACAAGGTTCCACAGGGGCCATGACCCAAACTTTCTGACCAGGTTGAAGCTCAACCAGAGTGGCATTCTGATCGTACCACCGCTTCATCTCTTCCTGGCTGGCCTCCAGATTTGCCTGAGCAAGATCTCTGAAGCGCCGAGTCTGGTTCCTAAAGGCCAGCATGTAACTATATACATCCTGGGGAGGTTTCCTGGGAGATTGCTCCCAGCCTTCTTTGACCAGACTCAAAGGTCCTCTTACCGGGTGACCATACAAAAGCTCAAAGGGGCTGAACCCTAGAGACTTCTGTGGCACCTCACGGTAAGCAAACAGCAGGCATGGCAAGAGGACGTCCCATTTACGCCTCATTGGTTCTTCAAGACCCATGATCATGCCTTTTAGGGTCCGGTTGAATCTCTCAACCAGCCCATTACCTTGAGGGTGGTAAGGAGTGGTAAACTTGTAGGTTACCCCACACTCCTTCCACAGAGACTTCATATAATTCGAAATGAAGTTGGTGCCTCGGTCTGACACCACCTCTCTGGGGAACCCCATGCGGGAGAAAACACCCATCAGTGCCCGTCCCACCACGGGGGCCGTCACTGTTCGGAGAGGGATGGCTTCCGGGTACCGGGTGGCATGGTCCACCAAGACCAGGATAAACCTGTTGCCCATGGCTGTCTTGGGGTCCAGTGGCCCCACAATGTCAATTCCCACTCGCTCAAAGGGGGTACTGACGACGGGAAAAGGTTGGAGGGGAGCCTTCTGCTTCCGCCCACTTTTCCCACTTGCCTGGCAAGTTTGACATGTCCTACAATGGATATCTGAATCCCTTCTCATCTGAGGCCAATAAAAATGGGTGACAAGCCTGTCATAGGTCTTGTCCTGCCCCAGATGTCCAGCTAACGGAACGTCATGAGCCAACCCCAGTAGGAAGGCTCTGAAGCGCTGGGGTACCACCAGCACACGGGCTGACCCAGGTTCAGCAGCCTTAGGCTCGCTATACAGGAGGTCGTTCTCCCAGTAGACCCAATGTGATCCTGACTGATCACCTGTCGTTTGGGCTGAGGCCTGCTGCCTCATACCCACAAGAGAAGGGCACACTTTCTGTTCAGCACAAAATTCCTCCCTGGAGGGACCACCATCCTGCTGCCAATGGGTCAGCTCGGGCAGGTCTCCCAGTTCGGCCACTTGTTCTCCTGTCGGTTCCAGGGCATCCCCCTCAGGGTCTGCTCCCTCCTGGACCGTGGGAACGATGGGGGACGGTTTCCCGCGCCCCCTGCCTCTTCTCTTCACGGTTGGGACCTGGGCCATACTTTCAGGCTCCGGGCCCCCATCAACACCCTTACTGACTGACATGGACCGGGTGGTCGCACACACCCACTCAGGCAGACCCAACATTTCCAGATGCGCTTTTCTCTCCACCTTAGCCCAAGGGGAGTCCTCCAAATCATTGCCCAAGAGACAATCAACAGGCATGGCGGGCCTCACAGCAACCTGAAGAGTACCTGAGACCCCCCCCCACTCAAAGGGAACTTGAGCTACCTCACACTTACTCTGTGAGTTGTCAGCAGCTACAACGGGGTAGAATGCATGAGGGACCACCTGCTCTCTGGACACCAAGTGACACTTGACAGCTGTCACACTCGCTCCGGTGTCTCTGAGAGCTTCCACCCTATGGCCATTAATGGTCACCCACTGCCTATATTTCTTAGTGTTACTAGGCAGAGGGGTTAGAGGGACCATTTCCACGTCTCCTAAAGAGACCAGGGACATTTCTGCGGGACCCCACCCACCGGGGGCACCCATCTCATCCCCTCCCAGGGCTACACTCGCTACCTGACGAGGGGGTGCACGCGGCGGTGCATTCGAATCCTTCATGGGACACTGGGGATCATAATAACGGTGTCCCACCTGCTTACAGGCATAGCAGGTCATGGGGCCCCTGTGAACAGGTTTACCTGTCGGGGCCTCTGGCTTCTTTACAGGGGGAGGCTGGGAACCCTTCCCTTGGTTCCCTTGGGGACTACTTTGGGGCCCTTTCTGAAACTCCCTCTGTTTACCCCTGTCCCCCCCACTCTTCTGCTGGGGACCCTGCCCACCTTTGGCTGAGTCTCCCACTGGACCCTTGTGGACCCTGGTACTGACCCAGCGGTCCGCCTCCTCAGCAAGTTTTCTAGGGTTAGATAGCTTGCTGTCAACAAGGTGCTGGCGTAGCTCTGGAAAACAGTTATTAGACAAGTGCTCCCAAGCAAACAAATCATAAAGAGCATCATAACTATCAACCTTGCTACCCTTTATCCAACCATCCATGGTTCTGCAGAAAAAAGACACATATTCAACCCACGTAGTACCAGGCAACTTCTTACATTCTCTAAAGGTTTGTCTGTACTTTTCTGGAGTTAAGCCATATCTCAGCATTAAAGCATCTTTCATATGAGTATAAGACATCCTATCCTCAGCAGGAAGGCTCAACAAGGTATCTCTCCCCTCGTTTGTAAAGCGGCTCCACAACCCCGTTCCCCAATCCTTCTCAGGGACCCGGTGGGCCAATAACGCTAACTCATATGCTTTAAACCATTGGCTAATATCTTCATTCTTACTGTAATCTTTGATCACATCTTTAGGAAAATAAAACCTACTTTCTGCAGGCACAGATGGAGTGCTGCCACCAGAGGGATTCAATTCTAAACTCTTAGTTTTAAGCTCCATCTCCCTCACCATCTTCTCACGTTCAAACGCTAATTTCTCTCTCTCAAAATCTAATCTTTTGCTCTCCATTTCAGCTTCTCTCTTGCTTCTCGCATTCTCTAATTCCAACTGCCCTCCTAATTTAAGTTTTGCCATTTCTAACTTGTACCCCCTCTCCTTCTCCCTGTCTTCTAATTCTTCGGGGGAAAGGCTCCTAGAGGACGCACTACTGCCTGGAGATGACACTGGCCCACCTGTGGGCTCTTCCTCTTCCTCTTCTTCCTCTTCCGGTACCACCACCGGATCAGAGGGATTTCTGGCCTCTAACCAGGCCTTCAGCGCTTTGAGGAAGCCCTCTTTCTTTGAGACACCTGTGGTAGGAACTTTAAACTGCTTGCAAAATCCTTTTAGATCTTTTAGCGTGTAGGAATCTATCTTCTCCTTATCAAATTCCCCCACAACATTCTCCACAGGTGTAGCAGCTCCGGCATTCTCCATGGTCAAAACTGGCAGTGTTTAAGAAAATAAGCTCCAGGAAAGCGGAGAACAAAAATAGGATATCCTTCCAAAACAGATTGTGGCTGCGTTATGGTCTGCTTTCACTATGTAGCGTACACTAATCACTGCACATGAGTCATAAATGCAAAGTTCAAATCCCACCGCTGCCACCAATGTTAGAACCGGCGGTCTCTAGTTGGCAGAGGTATACACTTCTGACAAATAGGGACCAACCAACTCTAGTCAGGGCAAGGGGATTACACACTCAGATAACCCCTGCTACCCCCTTGGTAGCTTGGCAGAGCAGACAGGCTTATCTCAGAGGCAGTGTGTTAAGCATTTATGACCACATACAGTAATAAAGTGAATACACTACAGATGGACACGACACAGAAGTTATTATAAAAATAGTATTTTTATATAAGGTTTAGCACAAGACCAAATAACGACAAAAATATACCCCAGTCGTAATAAATACTCTTTGGAAGGAAAAATAATAGTTCAAGTAAGGTTTCTTCTTGGCAAATAGTTCTTTAGCAAAGTATTCTTCTGAGCACAGTTCTTTGGCAACAATGTAACCCCCACAGGAGTCACACGACGTCGAGTCTACAGGATTCCCAAGGTTCGGCGTCGACCGCGAGGAGCGCTACGTCGAGCCTGGAGTCGCAACAGACCCCACAAGTACAGTACCTTGAGAAACGAAGAAAACGATGATCCACGGCGTCGAGATGTCGGCGTCGAGGTCGGCGTCGATCGTGCCTCGGAGTCGGGTCAATCCGCAGCGGCGTCGAGGGATGTCGGGCCGGAGCAGCGCTCACGGCGTCGAGAAGGGCGTCGAGTCGATGCGATCAGCAGCGGCGTCGGGACGGGGTTGCTTGGAGGTAGAGCCGATACTCACTCCTCACTGGCGTCGATACCGGCGTCGAGACGGGGTCACTTGGAGCCGGGGCCGATACCCACTGCTCACTGGCGTTGCTGCTGGCGTCGAGACTGCAGATTTTCCCTTGTGTACTGGAAACAACACTTTCCAGCAATTCAGCAATTCAGTAGATGGTGAAGTCCTTTGGCCCTGTGACTTCAACAGGAGACTGGCACTCTTCCAGTCCTTGGAGATTTTCTAGCAAGTGTTCAGAGAGTACACACCAAGTTCCTCTCTCCTTGTTCCTTGGCAAAAATAAAGAAGCAGCTTTCAGGTTCCTCCACAGCAAAACAGCACTCTGGCAGAAAGGGGAGGCAAGTCCTTAGATCAGCAGGCTTCTTGTCCTTGGTACAGGTTTCCTTGTCAGAAGTGATCTGAGTTCTTGGTTCAGGGGTCCTTCTCTTATACCCCTTTTTCCCTTTGTTCCCTTTGTCCAAGCAGGGCGATTCCCACCATCTCAGGTTTGTTGTGGGTGTTGCCAGGCAGAGGCACCTGGCCTATTCACTGGGCAGGGCAGAGTCCTCAGCCGCCCAGCAGGAGGCGGAGCCAGTATTGTCACTGGTAGGAGCAGGGCTATCAGTCGCCCAGCAGGAGGCGGGGCCAGTATTGTGTCAGGCAGGGCAGGCTACTCTTCCCTCACTCTACGTGTAAACGCCCCATTCACCCCACACTGACTCACTCAGACCTCTGGAGCCACCCAGCCCCTGACACACACACCAAACCAGCAGAGACCGGTAGATAGTTGGACAAGAAAATAGCCACTTTCTAAAAGTGCTATTTTCAAACATAGAATTTAAAAACCATCCATCCTAAAGGGTGAGTTATTAAATTCTGAGTTCAGGGATACTAAACTCGACTTGCTACCATGCTCCCTGAGTCAGATAGATTATAATGGAGTTAATAATCCGTCTGCCCAGTCTGGCCTATTGGAGGCAGGTAGCCCTTCAATAGTGAAAAACGAAAATGGCTGTAATTCACTATTAGGTCATGCCACACACATCAGGGCATGACCTACCTTTTACCAACAATGCACCCTGCCCTAGGGCCTACCATAGAGGTGTCTGAAATGTGGCAAAGGGAAGGTTTAGAGACTGGTAAGTAGGTTTCCTTACCAAGTCGACATGGCAGTCAGGGACTGCACGCAGGCGCCGCGGTGGCAGGCCTGAGACACATTTTGCACGCTGCTTCTGTGGGTGGCACAACCAGTGCTGCAAGCCCACCAGCAGCAGTTAACTTACACGCCCTTGGCACGCGCAGTGCACTAGACTAGGGTCTGAACAGTAAGTCAACCAAGCCAATCATGGTAACACCAATCAACGTAACAATTTAGCATAGGGAGCACTTGCACTGTGGCACTGATCAGCAGTGGCACAGTGCCCAAAGCAATAATCCAGCAAAAACATCGTAAACAGAGGAGGCAAACAGAAAAAATGGAGGAGAGACTCATGCCAATGATGCCAGGTCTAACACAGGACAAGAGGGAATTCAGCTCTTCAGGGATCAATAGGTAATCCACACAACTATTTTAGACGATGAATACATTGTACATTCATAATTTCATTCTCAGAGACATCTGCTGCTAAGAAGGGCACCATTTATTCCAAAACAATGCATGGAGTGATTAAAGGGCTGGAGACCCATATCCTCAAGGCATGGACTACCACAGCTTATACAACAGAAATTTGAGTTGTCAAGAGTAGGGTTTAGACGCCATTTCTTTGGTCTGGGTATCAAGATTACCTAGATAAAATGGTTCCTGTAATATGGTGGAGCAGGGATGACCGAATTGTTAACTTCAGCTTTAGAACTAGAAGCAATGAAGGGCAGAACTTTACTTAACTGTTTTACGATCAAAAAACGGGGAAACCAAAACATTACCTGGATTTTCTTGGGTAATTTGGTGCTCAACAAAACTTCTAAGCTTCTTATAAAGTCAGACTGATGAGGGAGAGGCCCTAAGGTAGGGGACAGAATGTAAATTAGCAGAGGATGTTCTCACATCCTATGACTAAGATCTGAGTTTGGCCTGGGGTCATTTAAAGGAAAGAAATAGCAGCCATCCAAGTCCTGTACTGCATGTCGCCCTTATAGGTGCATTTACAGAGCAGAAAAAAACTACTTAATTTGGAAAGTGATTGTTCATAAATATTAGATGATACAATTAACACAGAAGATCTTTGCAGGACCCACAATCATTCATGTATTCTGAAGAGGTAAAGCCAGGCCCACACCATAAATCCAACCAGTCCATAAGTTAACTCCTGAATTTTCATTCAAAGCTTTGTAACCTTTCTAATGCTTGCAAAATATGCACATTAAAAAAAAATAAAAAGAATTTGTGATGATTTCAGAGTATAAACTTTGCCACACCCTAGAGGCTAGAAAGCTTAGTGCCTTCGTGTCCACCGCCCATTCCTAGTTGCATTACCTTATGGTCTATGATCCTGCAGGATTTGTCTGTTTGAGATTCCCCCTATATTGGCTCTTTCCATAGACCAGCGTCCCAAGTAGCTTCACCGACTCCTGTTTGTTGTTTCAGTGGTGGCTCTAGTAGTACCAAGGGTCAACAGGCAGTGCCACTCTTTCAGGTAGGTCTCCAGCACCTTTTTAGCACCATCCGATTGTCCACCCACAGAGGAGCTCAATGTCTTAACAGGGGATGTCACTAACTGGACCCACCTCAATTTCCACTCCCCGAGGACAGGGCCGCAAGCCTAGAATCCCTTCTCAGCCGAAGCATATTCCTTTTTACATGGTTTCATTCTGAAAGCAGCATATAAACAGAATAGAATTATATTTTTAAATGTCCCAGATTTTGGAACTCGTCAAAAAAAACGTACCACTTTTTCCCCCCAAGTTCTAGCTTGACAGAAGTATTAATTGCTCTTAAACTCATTCTGTTGTAGGCTTGGTATATCACTCTTATCATAATACCTTGCAGGAAGTGCGTTGACTGGAATGCAGGGATTACTATTTCACACCTGCAAAGCACACTCAAACATCAAGTGGTTTTTCACATGGAATTCTTTATTTCCTCTACGCAGTCCAGACAGAAAAAAATCACTTGTTACAACTTTTTCCCAGAACTATCAACATTTTATTATGGCAAAACATAATTTGTGCATGCCGCAAATGTAGACAGCTTTTTGGATGCTTGTGTTTGCAGAATTTGCGACGCTGAACCCAGATCAATTGGCGTTGCTAGTGCTTGTTTTCAGCTGAGCAGCCATGTTGAGTGAACTCTCCAGCTCATGTGCTCTCCCAGTATTTCACTTGCATACTAAACCCTTTCAACAACAAGCAAAGAGGACATTAAAATCGCAAATTTATGGGCCGCAGCAAGGCGTTTTCTCTGAACTGCTGCTGCATTGTAAGTTTTAGAGAAAGCAGCATGTCACAGGGCTGGGAAGCGCTATAAAAATGTCACAATGCAAGGACGAAAGAGCCTTTATTGAACATTTACCTTTACTACGTGCCACTGCCTACGCACCAACACTACTTCCTTTCACAAGCATCCCCCGATGATGAGCAGCATGGCTAAAGTTTACATAAAATAGCCTTTGAGTCGACCGACCAAATAATTTCGTAGTGTGTGCGCCTTTAAAATGATATGGGCACCCCTTTGTCCTTTAGTTACCGATCCGAGTTGGATCAGTAAATAAAAAGAAAAAAAACTTTGCACACGCAAGCATTTGTATGTGGAGGGGTTTTCGGCGTCCCTCTCAGAGCACAAGGCATCACATAGGCATATACATTTAAGAGAACAAAAAAAATAACCAGTAACAATCAAGGGTGTGTGCAGTGCAGGAAACGGAGAAAAAAATAGTTTTCTCCAATTGGAAAAGAAATCTAAATCTTAAGAAAGATACAGAGGCTAATGGTATGCAGTAATAACGTTGCCACTGAACTTGCAGAAAATAAAATAAAAAAAACAACAAGCAAACAACAACATCGTAATGGTGATGTCTAAAACAAGTTGAACATAATAAAAGTTTCTGGTAGACCAGGTACACTTTCCTTCTTGATGTGAGGGAGTTAAGAAGAATGATC
This sequence comes from Triturus cristatus, assembly GCF_964204655.1. NCBI lineage: Eukaryota > Metazoa > Chordata > Amphibia > Caudata > Salamandridae > Triturus > Triturus cristatus. The sequence goes on from NC_140591.1 coordinate 1,457,580,248, forward strand.
AGCTAGCTAAAGCCCAACATTATGCAAGACTGAAGCCATGCAACAGCATTAACTGTGGGTTTAAAATGAAACTTTTGACGGTGGAGGTGCAGGAAGAATCCGCTGTTTTGGAAAAGGGGTCAGGGACGTTCAATAGTAGGATTGGGCAGGCCTTGAGGCCCACGTCCATGCTATTCGGAGGTTCATGGCCAGACCTTAAGAGTAAGGAGATACTTTTGGGATATACCTAGAGGGTCGGAAGGGTCTCGAAGATGGGACAAAGACATTCGGAGAACACCATTTTATAAACATTATATATGTAATACAACTAAACTAACCTCAAAATAGTTAAGGGCCAGTTCCTTTCGCACGATAAGAGGGTACAGTGATGAAAATGGGAAAGTATTGCTCCAGGAACCTACAAATTGGGGCGGCAGTGGAAGAAAGGAGGCATGGTCTTTAAAAGCTAAGACTAAGGGCCCGATTACGATGTCGGATGGACCAGAGTCCATCCAACATAGTTTGGGAACTGGGACTGAACGACCCCTTGTCGTTTGTCCCAACCCAGCAATTAGGATGCGACCGAACACTGTTCAGTCGCAATCCTATTCTTTGTAATTGGAGCATGCATTCCGACCGGAACGCGTGCTCTCATTGTAAAGAGCTGAGGTGCAGTTCATCCGTGATCCCCGTGGCAGGCACCTCAAGGTGCCTGCCTCAGGGTGCATGGATCAACAGGGAGGCACAGCCGCTATCCGGAGTCCTGGCACCCATGGGGGCCCTTTTGGGAGTCCCCAGAGTCAGAGTCCCACAGCCTTTCTGGGTCGGAAAGGCGGGCACAGAAAGGCTGTAGGAATCTTCCATCATAATCCCTCAGGCGGGAAGAGCCACCCGAGGGATTACTGAAGGCTTTCCAAATGGCAGACAGGCTCTCTGAGCCTGTCGGAGGCCATTCAGGAAATCCGGTGCGGATTCCTTTCCGACTGACCCCATCAAAATGGTTCGGTCAGAAAGGAATCCGAACGGGACATTTCGATGTGGTCGGAACGGGTCCGACCGACTGAGCCGTTTCCAACCGCATCGAAATAAGCCTCTAAGTGGGGAAGCCAAGAAGGCTGCAGTCAGTCAGTCAGCCTTTGGTCGATGCGAACATATGGATTATTTTGAAAAACTATGTCATCAACAAAATTGACAACAGGGGTAAACGCTCTGTGTCCAGACCACCACATGTAAGCTGCAGTTCAAACGTGCATGCTAGTAGGATTACTGGTTGGGTTGATGCATTTATTGCAGATGTGTGTATAACATGCAGGTAACAAGTTTCAACCCCGATAAGCTTTACAGAGCGGTATACGCCCGCTGCGAGCAGTTGTATGGAACCAGCAAAGGCAAGCTTGGATTCTTGCATGACTTAACTCTTTTTTTGTTTTTTTGTGGTGGATGAAATGGATAACACTGAGTTGAGTAGTAATTACCATCAATAAGAGACAAACAATTAAATTTGCATTGTGTGCTATCCGTGGCGGCTGGCATGTACAGAGGGTCGGGGGCGCCTGGGGCAAAAATAAATAAGTAATTAAAATAATTACACTTCCCTTCCTTGCTCAGGTCTTCCAGGCAGGCTCCAACAGGGGACCCATGAAACTGCACAAACCAATCCTGGTGCTGCACTCCTGCAGCACGAGAGAAGCGCCAGGATCAGAGAGAATGGCTTCCTTCGGTGCTCCAGAGGACACTGAAGCCCTATGCTTTCTTTAAACCAGCTGTCGAGAAGTTTAAAATGCACATGTGTTGCTGGCCGTCGTAAGACAGCTGGCCAAAGAGCCAAGCGCATGTTAAACTTAAAGTGCCCTGCCCATCACAGCTCTCGGTTGCTGCCAGTCAGCAGCGGCTTCACCCTGTCCTGACTCTCGGCTCAGGGTTATTGAAAAAAAATGGTAAAAAATGAACTTTGTTACCATTTTATTTTTCATCTCTGGGGCAATTTAGTGTGGTGTGCAGGTGTCTGGTTGTGAACATATTGCACACTGAAGGATTGTGGGAACCATATTGAACACAGCTGCTAGCACAACCAGTCCCAGCTCTATCACTGCACTAGGTGTATGAAATTGCAAAAAATTTAATTCACATGCTTCATGATGTCCTGTTGCCGGGTCTAGTGGCTTAGTGGACTAATGCATACACTGTAGGGGCCTGTGTCCGACCTCATGGTCACAGGTTCAAATCCTGGCGGGTTCACTCAGCCTTTCATCCTCCTGAGTTCGATAAAATGAGTACCATTGAGCTGTAATTTTGCTGTAACTTCGCAATTTCTGGGGAAGAATATAAAATTTGCAAATGTTTGCAATGCAAGACAATAAATCTGCAAAATGCTGTTAATTACTATTTTGCGTATTCCCTTTGCAGCAAAGTGAGTGGAACACGTTTTCTCTTATGTGGCTAACAAAACTGATTAGCTGTTCATGGGAGGAATTTCTTGCAAAAGGCGTTTATAAAGGTGGAAAGAGGAGGAAAGTCGAAAGCTTTCACTTCTTGCATTATTGGTCATCTGTACCTTGCTGACTGGCCTTGCGCCCCACGGAGTGAGGCTCAATACATTGCTCAAAGGCACAAACAAGAGAAATGCACGCAATTTAAATTATATATAAATAAATACTGCCTATGTAGGCGATAGACGAGGTTATGTGTGTAAGAAAAAGCAAATCCGTTTTTTTCTTTCGATCTTGTAAAATTTTGAAGAGTGGAAAGAGAGAAAACGGGAAAGGAGGTGGAGTGAAAGCTAGGGTGTGTCATAACTTATTGGAAGGACATCAAGGTTTTTGGCTTGGATGTGGCTTCCTTGGAATCATGTTAGTATGGAGCCCACATAACCTGATGGAAGGTCTATGCATATGTACCCTGTCTTTCCCAAACAGTCAGGCAGGATGTGCAAGCAAACATAAAAAGAAATAAACAGACATCAAATAATCTTATTGACTGACTTAAAGAAATAAAAGAAAATTGAAGCCAATAGCAACGTCCTTTTGACGCATCCGGGTAGTTCTGCAGCTTTAAATGTAAAATGGCCATCTCCAGCTATAATATTTTACAGATGCCATAAAGAGGCTTTCCCTTCCCCTGCATTTGCCTTTTAACTGCTGATTTAAAAACATACCAGTCAGCCAGCAGGAACTCTGACTGTAGGTCTGCTCTTTCTGCAAAGCAAATAATGACCCCAAATGATGCGTGTAATTGTTTGTCATGAAATGCAAAACAGCACAGTAAATGAAGGCGATTTGGAGAGGTCAGCTGACACCGATGTCAGGAGTTTAGCAGTGAAATGTCTAGACGGTATGTAAAGCAGCCGGGGAGCACAAGGATTTACAACTAGCAGAGTGTATAGAAAGTCCAAAGACTGTGCTGGCATAGTGCACGTCACTTCTCTGGCTTCAATTAAAACGGCACTAGACAGCACTGGGCAGGAGAACATTGCCCAGGCCCCACTCTGGGATGGATAGCAAAACTGAAGTTCAACATCTCCTCTGTGTTTTCCCACCGCCTGCTTCTTGCTAACCAAGCTGCAATCTTCTGCCATGCTCGATATCCCATTCTGTGGCTAGATCCCAGATTTACTAGTGTTCACTGTTTCCCCACATACTACACCAAGCGGAACAGCTTTTTTTATAAAAGGCAATGACATTAACACGTATGAATTTTCTGCTTTTCCGAGTTCTTAAGACTCATTTCCATAACCCTTTCCCCCTAAGATTTTTCAGGGTGTGAAAGGCTTCTCCATTTAGCCAGTATCTACCTGTGCTCGGCCTTTGCTGCTATACTGGCCGGGTGCATCTTTCTGAGTCTGGAAGCTGTCTTTTGGTTTAGTGTGGAAAAACATCTGGATGATTGTGCTCCATTAAAAAAACAAGCATTGAAAATGCAATAGGTCTCGCCTTTGATTAAGTTAAAGCCATTTGCTTTGCTAATGGTATTGTATAGCAAAGCAAATGGCTTTAAGCTAATCAAAGGCGAGACCTATTGCATTTTCAATGCTTGTTATTTTAGAGTACTCTCTCTGCAGATGCTCTGCCTCTGGGCCGTTAACAAGCCATCTTTCTTCTCTAGTTTCAGCAGTATTGCAGAAGAGCTCTGGGTGCCCTTCCTTGCCTCTCGGTGTTAGGATAGGCTTGCTGCTCTGACTACAACATCCAGAATGCATCTGGGATACTAATCTAGACAGTCAGCTGTTAAGGGGGTAAAAATAATAACTTCAGAGATAGGAAGTAGTCTAAAGTGGAAGATGCTAGGACGGCGAAACAGGGAGGGTGTGGAGAAAGAGGGGTGGAGGTATAGGGAAGAGATAGAATTAGAGAGGAGAGATTGGAGGGGAGTGGAGGAGGGATGGAGAGGACAGGACAAGGGGGGATTGGGCGGGAAGGGGATTGGATGGGAAGAGAAGAGGAGAGTGGAGGCTAAATAAACTTTAAGAGGGAGAGAAAGCGAAAGGTGTGAGAGAATGGGAAAGAAGGAAACAGGAGAATGAAGAGAGTGGTCAAAAAAGAGTAGGGCAGAAAATAAAAAAGAGGGCATCACAGAGTAGGCAGAGGGTGCACGGGTGTGAGAGGCAGAGGCAAGAGGAGAGAGGGCAGTCGAAGGAGAGAGGGGAAGAGGGGTCTGGAAGGAGGGGTTCCGAGTAACACGAGAAACAATTTATCTACCCATATTTAAATGCACACACAACGCATACCTGTCACTCTTTTGAAACTCAAAAATGGTATTACGCCATTACCTTACCTTGCAACGGTGTATACAATAAAGGTAATCCATATATGACACTAACTTGCTTGCTCCGGCTTGGGATAAGCGCAGGTCTAACTTCATGCAACCCCTCCGCCCCGGCGGGAGAGCCTCTTCTGCTGCCCTGCTTTCAACTGCTGCAGCACCTAACCTACGGAGAAGGAGACCCGCGCGGGGCCGGCGCCTTCACCAATGAGCTGCTGGGTTTCCTGGTGGCACGCGTGCAGGCCCCGAGGATGAGCTGACCATGTCCTGTCTGGGGTTGCTGGTTCACGTGTGCCGCAGCAGCCCGGCGCTGCAGGGGCATGTCAAGTCTCTGCCCAAGGTGCGCAGCTTGTACCAGGCACTCATCGCCTTCCTGGCGCACAGCAGCCTCACCGTGTTGGTGGTCGCTCTGTCGGTGCTGGCCATCCTGACTCTGGATGAGACAGTAGGCGGGAAGTTCTTCCACGCACGCAACATTCACCAGACCTTCCAGCTCATCTTCAACATCCTGGTGAACGGTGGAGGCACACTAACCCGCCAGTACTCTGTGGACCTGCTGGCTGACCTGCTGCGGAGACCGCGCATCGCAGACTACCTGACCCGCTACAAGCACTTTCACTCTTGCTTTGGCCAGGTGCTGGTCTTGTTGCACGGCAAGGAGCCCGAGTCAGCGGCTAAAGTGTTGGAACTGCTGTTGGCTTTCTGTGAAGTGCCCCCTCTGCGCCGTCTGCTGCGGCAGGCTCTGCTGGACCAACCTGGGGTGACCGGAGCATAGCTGAGATCCAAAAGCAAGGCCCTGGAACCGGCAGTGGCTCTGCTGCACTGGGCCGGACTGTCCCTGGATGCTGACTGTCCATTGCTGGCGCTGGAACTGCTGCGGACTGTGTTGGAAGATACGGTGGAGGCAGGGAGCGGTGCCACAGCAGAGCGCTTCGTGCAACTCTTGCTGGCCATCATGGTAGAGCATCTGCAGCCACGGAGGAGGAAGAAGCCCGCAAAGAAGGGTGCAGTGTGAGCGGGCACTGCGGGCCATCGAGGTGCTGCTACTCCTCTGCGCCGAGGAGACACTAAGGGCACAAGTGGGCAAGAAGCTCGCTGCCAAGTGGTGAGCAACGCTGGTGGATCACCTGTTGGGCTGTGATGGTCTGGATGCAAAGGTGGCCGACATGTCAAGGGTCGACGGTTAAGGGTTGAGAAGTTGTATCTACATAGTCACGAAGGCGCCATCTTGAAGGAGATCTAAAATGTGTATGAAAATCCACCAAAAAGACCAAAATACAACACAAATCACACCGAATACCCAACAATACTATTGCATTATACTGACTAAGGGCAAAAAGTATCACTTTCAGAGTTCTAAATAACAAGCAAATACGAACCCACAAAACTGTGTCTTAATATCCCAAAGGTATGTTCCAAAAGTGATTAGCACAGGGAAAAGAAAAAATACACAAAAAGCTCTCGGCTTTGGCAAAGGCAGCCACGTGTTTATAATTACATCGCGCTTTCACTTAAAGTGAAAGCGCGATGCAATTATAAACACGCGCTGCCTTTGCCAACGGGGAATGATCACAAAAAAGTGCGTAGCGGCTAATTAGGAGACACTGTCTCCCGCCGCAAGTAAAATATCAAATCCCATTGGCGGGGCTTAAAGGAGACAGGGTGGCAACAAGCTCCTATTGATATGCCTTCAATGCAATCATTGCACTGCCTTTAGCATAATTTGTGATGCAAAACGACGCGCACGAATCAAAACTTAAGGCGGAGCTGAGACAAGGCTTCTGGAATCGTATCGATTCCAAGAAGCCTCGTAAGACGAGAGCAACGCATGCGCTGCTTACGTCAGGCCGAGACCTAAAAATCTGTTCAAGAGCCATGCAAAGTCTAGAGTCGACAGCCCTTAAAGTCCACTCTGAGCTTTCTCAGCTGCTGGCCTCATTGACTTTGCTGACAAAGGATGGAATCAATAATTTAACTGGAGGCTAAAAACAAAACTATGACCAATGAGTCCTCCCACATTTTAGAAGGGCTCATAGAGGTAGTATAGCCATTAACTAGTTTAGGAACTAAAGCAACAATTTCCTCAACAAAAAAGCCTGCCTTGCAATGCATACGTTCTCGCCAAGCATAGATGCCGCAAAGAGCTAATTTACTCTTTCAAAGATGCTATGAAGGATCAGCTCAGAATAGCGGACAAGGGAATTGACCTTTATAAAGATGGCCCTTGAACACACCAAGAAACCAAGACTGAAGAACTGTGGAATGGTAAAAGTTTCAGTCCTCAGCCTCCATACCTGTGCCTGATGAATCAGGTGCTGCACCCTCGCCAAAGTGCTGTGAAGGATCTGATACAGAAAGACAAGTTACTTACCTTCAGTAAATCTCTTTCTGGTGGATACTCTTATCTAACTGCAGATTCCTCATCTTGTGAATACTCCCAGGCGCCAGGCTGAATCTGGAGATTTTTCTCAGCATTGCTCAGTTAGATGGCGTTGTGCGCCTCCGTGTTGGCTTTGCCCCACCGCACAAGTGATGCTAGAGCCACATCTATGCACGACCCTCATGCACTTACATCTGGTTATTTCTTGACTCTGTCCGGGCTGTAGGGCACTGATCCCAGGCTCACTCCCTCTACTTTTCCATGTTATGTTGCCAATTGTTTGCCAAAAACATCTGTACAGTGTGCAAGGCTTCATGTCCCCTCAAGGACTAAAGGGTTTTAATGCTAGAATTCCTCCTGGACCCTTTTCTGGGAGGAGATCTTGAATGTAAGGAGAACCAGAGCTGGATGGATCATTGTGCTTGGTTTTTCTATTGTGTAAGCCCTAGCCACCAAATAATACAACGCCAATAACTCAGACTTTCAGGAATGCGAGACCTAGTGCATTGCAAATGCATGCGTAGTGAGCCAGGAATCAGTATTGCATGTCTCAGTGCAGTACCGCAAGCTGCTCCTAGAGGTCCCTATTGAGCAAGGCACCAGCACTGCATGTCTAGGTGCAGTAGTGCAAGCTGCTACTAGAGGTCCCTAGTGAGCAAAGCACCAGCACTGCATGTCTAGGTGCAGTACTGCAAGCTGCTATTAGAGGTCCCTAGTGAGCAAGGAACCAGCACTGCATGTCCTGGTGCAGTACCGCAAGCTGCTCCTAGAGATCCCTAGTGAGCAAGGCACCAGCACTGCATGTCTAAGTGCAGTACCGCAAGCTGATCCTAGAGGTCCCTTGTGAGCACGGCACAGCACTGTATGTCTTGGTGCAGTAACGCAAGCTGCTCCTGGAGGTCCCTAGTGAGCAAGGCACCAGCACTGCATGTCTAGGTGCAGTACCGCAAGCTGCTCCTAGAGGTCCCTAGTGAGCACGGCACAGCACTGTATGTCTTGGTGCAGTAATGCAAGCTGCTCCTGGAGGTCCCTAGTGAGCAAGGCACCAGCACTGCATGTCTAGGTGCAGTACCGCAAGCTGCTCTTAGAGGTCCTTAGTGTGCATCATAAACTACCTAAACGAAACAGTACACAGCTGCTTGAAATATGATCAATTATATGTTTAACCCCTTCCCCGCTCATGACGGAACCGCTCCGTCATGAGCCACGGTTGCCGTGTGCTCATGACGGAGCGGTTCCGTCATGCCACGACCGTTGGCGGCCGCTCCGCCCACGCGGCGCTGTTTTCCCGCCTGTGCGGGGGGACAACGCAACTGGGCGGAGTCATGACGGAACCGCTCCGTCATGAGCACAGCTCAACCGTGGCTCATGACGGAGTGGCTCCGTCATGAGCACAGCGCCACCGCGCTGCCCCCCCGCACCCCCCAGCGCTGCGGCGGAATTCCCGCCACAGCGAAAGGGTTAAAGTCGGAAGGCCGTGGTGACATCAATGTACAGCTGACGACCCACTAGAACAAAACAAGGCTACTGCATCAGAGTCACGGTTTTAAACCCTATCCACCACAGATGCATGGTAGTTCCGGCCTGAACCGTAGCAGCACTTCAATCTTCACCCCACTGAGCTCTGTACTATAAAAGAGAACATCTTGTCTAGCTCTCTGCCTGGAGCCGATTGCAACAGCAGAAACAAAACATTCATTTTTTTCCTATCTGTAGCTTTCACTGAGTTCCAACCACAACGATGAACACCTACTGCACAGGTGATCGCTACGACAACCCTGCTTCACTCTACAAATATGAATTGAAGTACTTGGAGAGGACCATAGAAAGGACACAGTACGAGTAGTCCTGAATATTGTAGCTGGGTCGGCTATAGTGCTTTTGCTTATTTATTATTATTATTATTATTATTATTACCATTTATTAAGCGCAACTATCATCCCCAGGGGCATCTCTCGGTGCCACAGAAACAGTCAATGATTAGCCAAGCAATGTCCTGTTAGAGATTGAACAGCCAAGTTTTAAGAAGTTTTCTAAACTGAATTAAGTTAGAACAGTAGCGAACTCAGAGCGGCAGCTTATTCCAGTGATGGAGTGCCAGGAAAGAAAAAGAAGGACCACCCAGTCTGGTGTTGTTTATACGTTTGGGCCATGGTATTAACTGATCACTAGATCCAAGTAGCCAGGTGGGAATATATGGCTGAACTTTATTTTTCAGATAGCCTGGTCCCCTTCCCTGCAAGGTTTTAAAGACCAGACATAAAAGCTTGAATAGGGAACTTTTTTTATGGGCAGCCAGTGGAGCCGGCGCAGTAGATGTTCAGATGGTGATCGTGAAGGAGGGTGGAGGGAAAGGGGAGCTGCTGTGTTTTGCATCACCTGCAGCCTAGAGAAGATGCCTTCCTTCATACAGACCATTAAGGAATTTCCATAATCCAAGTGGCTAACTATCAGAGCCTGAATCATGGATTTCCTGGCAGAAAGAGGTATCCATGGGAACACTTTAAGCATCCGCATCAGGCCAAAACATGTGCCCGATATGCTTTTGACATGATCATTCATGGATAAAACCATCATCTAATAGGATGCCTAGGTTTTTTACGCATCTTTTCAGAATCGGGCGGGTGTCCCAATTCTGGGGGTCACCAGTCAGAAGACCATTCTGTGTGGGCTTTTCGAAACAAGAGAATCTCAGTCTTGTTTGTGCAGAGTTGGAAGAAGTTCGTATTCATCCACGCAGCAATCTTTAGCATGCACTTTTTGAATTTTGCCTTGGTTAGCGATGGATCGGTGGCCATAGCCAACTTTGTTTCAGTAGCCAACTAGTGCTATAAGAACAAACTACTGTAATGTTTGTTGTACTAACAATTGCAAGCAAAACAATTTAGGAACATTGATTATAATATGGTGAACCTAAAAAGCATACAAAAAAAATGTGTACATATACTGATAGGTAAAAAAAATATATTTATTTTTATTTTATATTGTTTATGTTTTATATATAAAGATTGCATACTGTATTCACATATCTTTGTGATTCAAGAACATCAAAACAAATCAAAAATCAGCATGTTTGTTGTACTACCTCTTCTCTTTGGACATCAATATCACTACAGCTGGGACAAGAATTTGACTTTCTAAAAATTCAGAAGGTCCATAAAAGCCCATCTCTCCAACAGGCATAGAAATAGCCTACTCGTTTCAGTAAGTCCTGTAACTCGATCTGCTGCCTTGTCCATTAGGTGGCCACGACTAGCCACTGCCATTCACTGCTAGGATAGACTTGAGTTTAGGTCAAGCCTACCAGAAAGCGATAAGTAGCTTCAATGCAGAATATCTACTGTCAATTTACCAAGAACACAGTGTGCTTAAAGCCCATCCATTGCTAGCCATTGGTTGACTTCATTGTCCCTCTCATTTGGTTGCTTCTTATTCAATGCCTTTTCTTGTCAATCAAATGTTTGTCCTTCCCCTGGATCATAGCCTCTTAGCTTGTCCCCTTCCAGTGCTCACTTTTAGGGAACTCATTTTTGCTTCAGCACAGCATAAGTGCATGTATTTTCCAGATGGTTTTTTTTTTTGTAAACAAATTTTATTCGTCAAATACACATGTCGCGAAGCTCTGTAACCCAGAGACTTCCATAGCATCAAGAAACAACTTATCGGCTTTGACAATTTTCTCATGAGATACCTAATGGAAATTACAGAAGAGACGTGCATAACAAAAACCGCTCCCCCAATGAAATGAACATTGAACAATCCCTCCCCCCACCCATCGCCAATCCAGTCAAGGCAGCAAATCTGTTTGCGGCTACAATTCTGTCCTCACTACAAATCATGTCCATAAAACACAGCTGCGCCCAATATACACATGTTGCACGTCCCCCAAAAGCAAAGAAGTGAGCGCCGGCCACCCAGGCAATCATTCCACTGGAATGCGTTCCAATTCTAATCCCCTGTAATCTGCCCACCGCTTCCAAATTTTATAGTGTTTTCACGGGCAGCCCCGCGCCACATAAATGGGGGCCTCTAGCCCCATACAGAAATCCAGCCCAGCCTTCCAAGCTGATATTGGGGGGGCGGCCGTCGCCTTCCAGGCCCTTGCTATATCTCGTTTGGCAAGGGTAAAGCCCAGGAGCATCAGATGGCGCTTATAAACATTGCCCCCTATATCTTCCATCACATGTAGGAGCACCAGTTTAGGGGACCGAGGAAGATCCCAAACCAGAACCTCCGAGAGGCAAGTCAGTACCCCCCGCCAGAACCTAGCCAATGTAGAGCAGTCCCATACAGTGTGTAACAGCGTCCCTTCTTCACGCATGCAGCGAAGGCAATTCGGAGATGCCACTAAGCCTGCCCTATACAATCGAACCCTGGTGAAATACACTCTGTGGAGGTATTTAAACTGAATGAGTCGAAGGCTCACGGCGATGGCCGCCCCACGCGGAGAGGCCAGGGCCTCCGTCCAGTCCTCCTCCTCCAGCAGACCTACATCCTCCTCCCACGCCCCACGGATACGCTGCAGTGACGGGGAGCAGTGAGTCACAAGGGACTGGTATATTCTCGAAATCTTGTGGTCTCGTAGGTCCCCCATTCCAGATGTTTAATTTGTGCGTTTCTCTCTATTCCTGTGCTTCCCCTTTTGCATAAGTGTGGTTCCCTCGCTCATGTGGTTCTCCTCCTGCTCTCCTTGGCGTACTCTTGGGTGCTTCATTTCCCTTCCCTCAAACCATTACCCCGACCTGCACCTCCACTTACTCAAAATCCCCTGCAGTCCTATTTTTTCCCCCCAATTTTAGCTTTTGTTTTGGAGGGCCAGTCAGCAAATTGCTGCTGGCCATTTCACTTTATAAATAAAAGCACTGTCACAATATTTCATTTTCATAGTTTATTATTTTTTATTCACCGATTCATCATGGATCGGTAAGTAAAAAAAGAAAATGGCTCCAAGGTCATGTGTATTCATCATAACACATGCAAGCACCTAAAAATAGACATGTATGGCCGAGCCATTGCACCCTTTTCCCCCTTTTGTTCAGGCTGTAGAGAACTGCCATTTTTGCTGATGCTGTATAGCATGAACAAAAGCTATAGGCAGAGTCCATTGGTCTCAAAGAGGAGACCTACTGGCTTGGCCAGTGCTTGTTTAACCTCTCCACAAGGGGTTGAGGCTAAAACCAAGGGGTAAGCTTGTTTACCGAATTCAATCAATCAATCAGGGGCTTGTATAGTGCAGCTACTCACCCTCGAGGGTCTCAAGGCGCTGGGGGGTGGGAGGGCTGCTGGTCCTTCTGGGTGTAGGAGCATTCGAGAGCCAGGTCTTAAGGTCCTTCTTGAATTGGGTAAGCGACGCTGATTGCCTGCCGTGGAGGGGCAGGGTGTTCCAGGTCTTGGCGGCAAGGTAAGAGAAGGATCATGGGGATCCTGGGGACGGCAGCTAGGGCAAGTTGGGCTTAACTGAGTTGTCTGGTGGGTATGTGGAATGCAAGACAGTGGTTCAGGTATACTGGTCCTTTGTCATGGAGAGCTTTGTAGACATGCGTGAGGAGCTTGAAGGTTATTCTCTTGTTGACTGGGAGCCTGTGGAGTTGTCGGAGGTGTTGCGTGATGTGGCTGCAGCAGGGGATGTCGAGGACCAGTCTGGCTGCGACGTTTTGGACATTCTGTAGTTTCTTGAGCTGTTTCTGGGTGACGCCGGCATACAGTGCACTGCCATAGTCAAGTCTGCTGGTGCATGTGTGACAGTCTTTCTGGATTCTGTGGGGATCCATCTGAATGTCTTTCGGAGCTTACAGAGCGAGTGGAAAAAGGCTGTGGAAACTGTGTTGAGTCCAGTATGATGCAGAAGATGCGTTCGTGGTCGCGAGTGGATCCCAGAGAGGCTGGCTACCGAGAGTTGTTCCAGACTGAAGGGGTGGGTCCCCGGAGGAGTACTTCAATCTTGTTTGAGTTGAGCTTGAGGCAGCTATCTTTCATCCAGGTAGCAACGTCCTTCATTCCGCTGTGGAAGTTGGTCCTGGTGGTTTTGGGTTCATTGGGGAGGGAGAGGATCAGCTGGGTGTCGTCGGCGCAGGAGACAATGTTGAGTCTGTGGCTTCTGACGATGGCTGCGAGGGAGGCCACGTAGACATTGAAGATGGTGGGGCTCATGGAGGAACCCTGTGGCACTCCACAGCTGATCTCTGGAGGTATTGAGAGTAACAGGGGTAGTCTGACTCGCTGAGTCCAGCCGGTGTGGAAAGAGTGGATCCAATCCAGATGCCGGTGTCATGGAGTCTCGTGATTAGGGTGCAGTAGGAGACGTTGTCGAAGTCGGCTGAGAGGTTCAGTAGGATGAAGGCTCCGGTCTTGTCCCAGTCGAGGAGGGAGCGGATGACGTCGGTGAAGGCGAGGAATGCAGTCTGCATGCTGTTGTTGCTTCGGAAGCCGTATTGGGAGGTGTCCAGGACGTGGTTTACTTCTAGGAACGTGGAGAGTTGAGCGCTGGTGGCCTTCTCAATGACCTTGGCTGGGTAGGGGAGGATGGCGATGGGTATGAAGTTCTTGAGGTCAGTCGGGTCTGAGGACGGCTTCTTCGGCAGGGGACTGATCTCTGCGCATTTCCAGTTGTCGGGGATGGTGGCTGTTTAATTAATTAATTAGTATTAAGCAACTACCTGTGTCACTACTGAAGGAAGTTGTTGCTGGCCTCGTGAAATACTATTATTTATCCTCTCTTGTGGAAATTCACAGTAGAGCTTACAGTGTTAACTGCCCACTAGCCAATATAAATCCAGAAATATCTAAAAAAAAAAGTGAAGCATTGGGCCCGCTCCATTTGAACAGGACACTTAAGCCTACTCTACAACAAACAGTAATGTGTCTGACCTACAGTAACTGCAAACACCACAGAGAGATTCTCATCTCCCTGCACTGTTGACGTTTCTTGTCCTCTCTGCAGTCCACGGTATTGTAGGCCATGACATTTTCCTAAACAGACCAATAATCTTGTGGCGACTTACAGACGCGTGCCTAGTGTAAATCCAATAAATCCTCCAAAACCTAAAGCAACAAAATTGCATTCAGATAGATACCTCTTGGAATATAAGACTGCAATGTGGGCTTTTCCAAAATTTTACATGAGCTTCACTGTTCATGAAATTTGAACTGAGGCAACCCACAGACAGTTTTATCGCATGCCTGAACAACGCATTCTTGCCAACGACTGCATCTTAACCATGCATGCTTTTACAACGAATTTAGTTGTAATGACATAGTTGGTAAAGACATATGCATGTTTACGGTTCTGGCCTGGCCCCCGTACTGAGTCCTAAAACCCAGCCTCCTCCCTAGAGTGTGACCCTGACCCCAGTCCTAAAAACACCCCAGTCTCCCCCGCCCTGACTCCTAAAAGCAGACCGCAGGCTTTAAAACAAACCTCACCCCAGCCCAGCCCCCGTGCCCTGAGCACTTAAACCCGGCCCCCAGCCTTGAAATCAACCCTGATCCCCCCCCCCCGTCCTGAGCCCTAAAACGTTGACCCAGACCAAAAAAAAACACCCCAGCCCCCCACCCTGAGCCCTAAAACCGCCCCCTCAGCCATAAAAAGTACCCTGACCCCCATCCTGAAGCCCTAAAACATGGCCCTGCAAACTACCCAGCCCCCCCCCACCCTGAGCCCTAAAACTGGCCTACCCGCCCTATAAAGTTACCTGAAGCCAAAAAAGTTCTCCGACCCCAAAACTCCCAGAAATCGTACTCACCGAGCCCTTCCTCGTCCGGGCAGGAAGTCCCTCCAAGTCTGCAACACCTCTAGCCCTCCGACCATTCGCTCAGAGTCTAGAGTGCTATCTACCACGAACGTCTAAACCACGCATATGCGTGGTAAAGGCATATGCGTGGTACCGCCTGCACAATGTAGCCATGCGTAATTTAGGCTGCGTGGCTAAGGCAGTTTCCCCACATCGACATCTGAAATCCCAGAAACATTTTTATGAGACTTATATTGACGGAGGAGATGAATTAGGGGTCTAGGCCAAAATTAGAAACTACCTCACTCATATATACCTTTAGATGAAGCAAAACTATCTTTGCCTCGATGGCTGAAAGCAGAGTTCCTGCAGCACAGTCGATTCCCGCACAAAAGGTGGTTCATTCAAGTGGAAACAATGCTAACCTTAGCAAGAGAGTAAAGAACCAGAAACCATGTGTAATCTCCGAGGCGGATTCTTCTCCTAAAACAATTAAGTTTGTTGATTTTGTAAACCATTAATAATCCTACAAGGTAATCATCCAAATGAGCCAACCAGATCCTAGAGAGCAGGCAGTGGTAACCTTCTCGGGGGTTTCTGAAAACATATTGCTTAACATCAATGAAAAAAAAAAAATGGGGAAAAAAAGGAAAATCAGGCTGCCAGACTAACTCCACTTAAAAGACAAGTGTACAAAAAACCTGCTCCACAAGCATTTGACAGGCTCACAACATAGCGTAGGAGTCCGCACCTGTGACAACCACCTGTGCGTAACCTGCTCAACAGGTTCCCAGCTATGCACCTCTTAGGTGTCTCGGCGAGCTCACTACACTTTTTGAAACAATAACATTTTTCATTTTAGGCATTACAATAAGGGTGGAACGCAACAAGTAGAAGCTTAACAAAATCTGCAGAGGCATTTGCAAGCCCTCTCACACACTGCATACAGAGGGGTGAGCGATCCGCAGCCCACCTTTAATATCTTTAAAACCCTTGAGGAAGAACAGTACCTCTCCACTAAAAATGTTTGAAGCTTTCGACCTTCTGCTTCCCCTCTCTGTACAGAAGAGATCTATTCTATGAGGGCTCAAATATACACCACCATAACAGGTGTGGTTCGTTGTTGGGTTTGAAGGAAAGGGGAAACGTTTCTAAGGTGACTCGGGTGATGGAAACACAAGCAGACCCCTGTGAAGGAAATCTTGGGCTCTAACTACACTCTCCATTTCTTTGCTATTGGAGGCATGATGGGAACATAGGTATGCACCCACTATATGTACTCCCATCTTCAATAGCCGTAAACCGTTCCCATTAGCACTTCACTTAAATAATTTTGCACACTACTTTCGAATTTATAGAAAGACTTGCACACACGATGGCAGGAAAGATGACACCATTTAAAATTACTTTCACTTGTATAATTGGTACTATTTCATTTAGGTGAAAAACACAATTGAGAAGTAAAAAAACTCTACAAATAAACATAAGATGAAATGATGTAGAAATGGGTATGGGGACTACTTCAACATTATTTAAAACAAATATATATATATATATATATATATATATTCACTGAAAAAACCATAGGTTTCACACATGTTATAGTTAGCTGGACATTTTACTGATAAAAAAACAATGAAATTCCCCCGTTATAGTTACTGTAGGCAACTATAACTCACGCGACCGCAATCCTCTGCTGATGCTAATACTGTATTTAGACACTTATTTGCCCATGTCTTCTTCCAATAAATTTTAGCTATACATATATTACAAATATTTTTTTTTCATAAAGACACATATGTCATCAGCAGAGGATTACGGTCGCGTGAGTTATAGTTGCCTACAGTAACTATAACGCGGGAATTTCATTGTTTTTTTATCAGTAAAATGTCCAGCTAACTATAACATGTGTGAAACCTATGGTTTTTTCAGTGAATTTGCAAGGTTTTTTAAATGCTAATTCCTAACTATAACGTGTGTGAAACCTATGGTTTTTTCAGTGAATTTGTACGGTTTTTTAAATGCTAAGTTACTTTACGCCATTTGTGGCGTGCGCGACCACTTAACGCAGTTCCTTCCGTGCGCGCACGGTGCGCTTCGCGCACCGTGCGCGCACAGTGAGCACGCGGTGCGCTTCGCGCACTGCGTGTCCACGTTACGCTAGATGGGCCCTGAACGCACGATGCGCTTCGCGCACCGTGCGCACATGGAGGAAACATATGATGAGTATCGTTGTGACAGGTAAAATATATGATTTGTAATAAATAGATAAGCCGTGCCCAACTGGTGCACTTCGGGCACCAGTTGCACACGGGGTGGGGAGAATGTGGATATTTTTTTTTTTTTATATTGGCTACCGTACGTGTAATTGGCGAAATTTTCGAAAAAATTAAAATTGTTTTTTTTTACTTGGGGGATCGTTGGGGACTCCCTCGACATGGCTAGGTGCTTGGGAGCTGTCTAAACAGCCCCTTTACATGTTTTTTGACTTTGTTATTCAACACCTTGTCACAGTGCGAGAGAGAAAATGGCGGCCGCCGCTTCCTGGTTTAGACCGATTCGAATGTTTACTAAGATCTAACGGCTAATCAGAATCGCGCTCGCGCACGTCACCGTACGCGTACGGTAAGCGCACCGTAAGCGCACCGTAAGCTGGCTCAGATATATATATTGATTTAAAGGCTATTTTCTCAGAATCTACTGAACAGATTTACACCAAACCTACAAAAGGCACTTCCTTGACCTGGGGACTACCTCTCTGCCAAATTTCATTAAATTCTGTTCAGCCGTTCGGGCTGTAGCCCTGTCTAAAGGTCCTATGGAAAAATGCATGGGAAAAACGCGTTTTGGGACCCCCCTTTTATCTCAGCCCCCGCTTGACGAATCCCCCCGAGACTTTCAGGGTAGGAGCGTTGCGTAGCGCCCCACCTATTTTGAAAAATTCGCGAGGATTCGTCGACCGGCGCCAAAGTTATTCAAAATAGAATGTTGCGGATTTCCTATGGAAACGTGGTCCTAACTATAACTACCTACTGGCGACCGCCAGTAGGTAATATATATATATATATATATATATATATATATATATATATATATTACCTACTGGCGACCGCCAGTAGGTAATATATATATATATATATATATATATATATATATATTACCTACTGGCGGTCGCCAGTAGGTAGTTATAGTTAGGACCACGTTTCCATAGGAAATCCGCAACATTCTATTTTGAATAACTTTGGCGCCGGTCGACGAATCCTCGCGAATTTTTCAAAATAGGTGGGGCGCTACGCTCCGCTCCTACCCTGAAAGTCTCGGGGGGATTCGTCAAGCGGGGGCTGAGATAAAAGGGGGGTCCCAAAACGCGTTTTTCCCATGCATTTTTCCATAGGACCTTTAGACAGGGCTACAGCCCGAACGGCTGAACAGAATTACTAGAAATTTGGCAGAGAGGTAGTCCTCAGGTCAAGGAAGTGCCTTTTGTAGGTTTGGTGTAAATCTGTTCAGTAGATTCTGAGAAAATAGCCTTTAAATCAATATATATATCTGAGCCAGCTTACGGTGCGCTTACGGTACACTTACCGTACGCGTATGGTGGCGTGCGCGAGCGCGATTCTGATTGGCTCTTAGATCTTAGTAAACATTCGAATCGGCCGAAACCAGGAAGCGGCGGCCGCCATTTTCTCTCTATCACTGAGAGTGATGTTTAAAATATAAAGCACAAAAACATGTAAAGGGGCTGTTTAGACAGCTCCCACACACATAGCAATGTTGAGAGAGTCCCCAAAGATCCCCCAAGACCAAAAACGGAATTTTTATTTTTTCGCTAATTTCGCCGATTACGCTTACCGTACGCGTACGGTAAAAAATTATAAAAAAAAAAAAATTATCCACACTCTCCCCACCCCGTGTGCAATTGGTGCCCGAAGGTCACCAATTGTGCATGGCTTATTTTTGAGGAGTTAAACTAAAATATTTTTAAAAAAAATAATAAAAAAAAAAATTATCCACACTCTCTCCACCCCGTGTGCAAATGGTGCCCGAAGGGCACCATTTGTGCATGGCTTATAACATATACGAAAAATTAAAATATTACCTTTCAAAACGAAGTGCATCATATGTCCTCCATGTGCGCACGGTGCGCGAAGCGCATCGTGCGTACATGGCCCATCTAGCGTAACGTGGGCACGCGGTGCGCGTAGCGCACCGCGTGCCCACCGTGCGTGCACGGCACTAACTGCGTAAAGTGGGCGCGCGGTGCGTGAAGCGCACCGTGCGCGCACGGAACGAACTGCGTTAAGTGGGCGCGCACGCCACGAATGGCATAAAGTAACTTAGCATTTAAAAAACCGTACAAATTCACTGAAAAAACCATAGGTTTCACACGTTATAGTTAGGAATTAGCATTTAAAAAACCTTGCAAATTCACTGAAAAAACCATAGGTTTCACACATGTTATAGTTAGCGGAAATTTTACTGATAAAAAACCAATGAAATTCCCCCGTTATAGTTAGTGCAGGCAACTATAACTCACGCGACCGCAATCTTCTGCTGATGACATATGTGTCTTTATGAAAAAAAAATATTTGTAATATATGTATAGCTAAAAATGTATGGAAGAAGACATGGGCAAATAAGTATCTAAATACAGTATTAGCATCAGCAGAGGATTGCGGTCGCGTGAGTTATAGTTGCCTGCACTAACTATAAAGGGGGAATTTCATTGGTTTTTTATCAGTAAAATTTCCGCTAACTATAACATGTGTGAAACCTATGGTTTTTTCAGTGAATATATATATATACACACACACACACACACACACACACACACACACACACACACACACACACGTGCCTGGCATGGGGCAAGAAAAAAAAAAAAGGGATTTGAAGGGGGTTTCACTAGCGGAAAAAAAGCACTTACAGGAAAATGTATGGAAAAGGGGATACACGAAACGAGGGCCAACCAAAATTCACCAACAAGGACACTCCCCAGGCTGGATTCATTATCTTGGTGAATGTCATTCCAGGAGAAGATTACAAGAAAAGCTGTTTGATGGAAAGGGCGGGTCAGAACCGGTTCAGGCACAACTGTTTTTCCTCTAAATTTATAAATAATTTCTGGTAAGTAATAGGGTTACAAAAGTTTGAAGGTGGTGGATACTGCACAAAGGTCACCTGATCCAAATTGGCCAGTCGGGTTCCATTGTGTACATATATTGCAGGGTCCCCCACATCGCCAGAAAAGCAACACGGCTGGAGCAAACTTTAGAAAACATTGTGAGCAATGACACGATTCTCGAGGAATGGAACACTGTGAAATAATAGTTCGTACTGCACAGAGATCAGTGCTGTGTTCAATGTAACGTCAAGATAGGAATGTCTGCATATTCTCCCACACTCTTACCCACTCACATTCTTTCAGAGTTACGCTCTGTTCCCTGGAGCAATGCCTCCTGCCAGCCACGATTTATGGTCTGAAACCTATGTAACTACACTGGAAATTCTAGTACAGCTGGTTTCAAGTGATACCTCGGGAAAGCTGGTATTCCCAGAATGCGGAATGTGTCAAACAGTTTGACAGAAAGGCAGTGGCATAGCAAGGTCAGGTGGTACCCGGTGCGGAACATTTCTAGTCACCCCCGACTTGACAAAATGGCAAAAATTTTTGCTTAAGGGCCAGATGTACGATGTAAAATTGCATGCCCAAATGGGTTTGTGACCGGTTTACGTATGCAATTTTAGTCTGGGCCATGTACTTACACTATTTTGCGTCTCGCAAAATAGTGTATTGCGACTCGCTATTAGGAAAGGGCGTTCCCTTCCTTATAGCTACCGCAGAGCCAGGTATGAATGTTTTGCGACCGCAACTGCGGTTGCAAAACACTTGCAAATTACTGCCCTCTTCAAGAGGGTGGTAACGAAGTCGCAAAAGGGAAGGGCTCCCCAGGGGACCCTTTCCCCTTTGTGACTGTCTCCAAAAATATTTTTTAAGGGCAGGCAGTGGTCCCAGGGACCACTACCTGCCCTTAAAAAAAGAAACAAAATCTATTTTTTTTTTTTTTTTTAAAATGCAGCCCGTTTTGCTTTAAGGAAAACGGGCTGCATTTAAAAAATAAAATAAAGCTGCTTTATTTGAAAGCAGTCCCAGACATGGTGGTCTGCTGAGCCCAGCAGGCCACCATCCCTGGGAGGGCCTGTAATTCCCAATGGGCTCGCAAATTGCGAGAGGCTCATTAATATTCATGAGCCCCGCAATTTCCGACCCCATTGAGAATCGCAAACAGTGTTAAACACACTGTTGTACATGTAAAATAGGGCCTCGCAAATTGTGAGTCGCAAAAGACTTGCAATTTGCGAGGCGCTATTTTGCGCATCATACATCTGGCCCTAAAACACATATTTGTGCATTTTGTGACCCCCCCCCCCCCCCAAGTGATGACACCCGGGGCGGCCCGCAGCCACCGCACCCCCCTTCCTATGCCACTGGGCAGAAGCATTTGAGTGCGCTTCAAGTTGTATTTTTTTTTTTTTTTATTAAACCTGCATCACACTTAATTTGTATACAATATTAGTGCCGGGGCCTCGACAGGAGGACACTAGAGCTTGCACCAGACGTTGCTTCTGGCAGCACTGCCAATGACAGCACCAACACACTACTACTCGTCACACTCTTAAAAGTGTGACAATTCATACTATTACAGGCCCCCAAAGCTATAAGAATGGCCTTGGAGGCAAATACTAATCATAAATAATGTAAATTGAATTAACAGATGTGCTCGTACCTAAATGTGGCAGCCAGTCATAAGCCCCAGTGCTGGCAATTAAGTGCCGGTGCTGAGCACCAGAAACCACTGGTTCAAATTAAGCACTGATCTCAATTCCTGTTTCGTTACAAGGGAAATCAAGGAAAGGGGGGTGATTGAGCTGAAGCAGTAAGACACAGACCTCCCCATTCCTTTCGAAAGTAGCTATTCTGAGGTGCTCATCACATTAAAATTAGGACACAAAGACATTCATGTCAATGATCTAACAAAACTTTGGAAAATACAACGCCTAATCAAAATATGCAACGCCATAATGCCCATTATCTATAATAATATTTGTAATATTTAATTAGATTGAGATAAAGTGTCTCAACTCATCCTGCCTTCCACCTCCCAATGTTGGGCCTTCAGCACTGGCAAACCAGGCAATTCCGCCTCCTTCGCTTCTCCACTCAATTCAGGCGAGTGGGTTCAGTGCTTGGCGAGTTCACTTGCATGCTTTAGGCGAATGGCGCAGTGGAGAGCACAGCATGGCTTTCACTCTATCAACACTATACTCTAGCGCCTAGCCCATTCGTTAAGCTAACCAGGAACCAGCAAATAGGAAATGGGTAAAAATAAACTATTGATAGACGCCTGGGCATTATGTGGCATCACTGACACAGAAAGGTGTGCATACATAGTCTTATGAACATATGCAGACTCACATGTCCATCACTCAAATTTCACTATACTAGTCCACCACTAATCCTTTTTGGGTTCTGTAATAGCCAGCAACTCGCCGAAAAACGCTTCAACGCCTCGTCAGGGGTAGTAACCGCTATATAATTACAATACAATATGCAAAATGTGCAAAGAAGCCATTATGTAAAATATTCGTGAATGAAAGCAGGACATTTAGAGGCAAGATCATATTTCGGTAGCTGGGGCACCACTGAAACCTGCAAGTCTGCTGTCAACTAGCATTTCCAACGTGTGCACACTGGATAAAGTGTAAGCTTGCAAAGTCGGCTAACTGGTGCAATACAGAAAACTGCAATTATTCCTTGCTGCAATGTAGAATATAGAAAAGGAAAAAAAAAAAAAAGAGGTTTGCAGGAGAACCACCAAAACCTTTCATAGAGTTGTCATCAAGCTCTTACATTTTACAAAAATTTGGCCATTATCTTTCAGAAAACTCAAGTGGTGCGGCCGAACAGTGCACAATATGGGCGCATACTTTTCAGCTCCGGCTTTACTGCCGATACACCCCAGTAATCCTGCCATTTTGGAGCAGGAGCTGGGGCCATGTCGTGCCTAATTGCCACCCGAGTGGCTGCTGGTGGCGGCGGAACGGGCAGTGGGACCTGCTACGGGGGTTCTGGACCCAAGATGGCAGATGCGGCACTGCTGCGGCTTTGAAGGCGACTGATACAGCGGGCCGCCCTGAGACCGAGAACAGTCTGCAGTGGGAGTGAGGGAGCGCGGCAGGCTAGAGATGGTTCCCCACCCCCCCCCCCAATGGCAGGGGGAGATGGCGGCTAGGTGAATCCTAGCGTCATGATGACGGTGGAGGCCTAGTGAAGCTGTGGGGAACAGGGGTCGTTGGCTTTGCTAGGCCTACCCTGCAGGCGGACCTCTGGGACATGCCTGAAACGCTGGGTGCAGCTGACACAGGAAAAAGTGGGTGCTGGAGTATGATGACATTCTAGGTGGCACAAGCCTACTGCCCCCTGGGGGATTAAGGAGGAAGGCCGCCCCGACTGTGAGAGAGGGGTGGCGGAAAGATAGACTAGGCCCGCAGATGGGCACCCTTGTGTATCAAAATGGCCCTTCGGCCTTGGAGCCAAGTGCGAACCCTGGGCCTGCCCAGCGGTGCCCTTGCAGATAAAGGCATCTGGCAGTGGAGGGTCTACCATAGGGTGCACCAAAGGAAGCATGGATACTTTCGTGGATGAGTGCCAGGGGGGAGTCTGGCTCGGCACAGGAGGTGAAACTCCACCTGACCACGGGCTCCACAGACAAGCTTGACCTAATCCTGCATGCAATGAATGCCGTATGAGAAGTGTCAGAAAGTAAAATTGACAAGGTGTCTAATGACCTTGATGTACTCCAAGATGAACACTGCAAGTTGGCAGATAAAGTAAAATGCAATACGAACAACCTAGAGGAGGTGGGCCCCATGGTCAAAGGCCTGCAGACCATGGTGACTGACCTGCTGCACTGTGTAGAGTTGCTGGACAAGCGTGCAAAGCACGCAGATGGCCACAGTAACGAAATGCGGATAGTGGGTCTACCAGAGAAGA
This sequence comes from Triturus cristatus, assembly GCF_964204655.1. NCBI lineage: Eukaryota > Metazoa > Chordata > Amphibia > Caudata > Salamandridae > Triturus > Triturus cristatus. The sequence continues at coordinate 1,457,604,150 of NC_140591.1, forward strand.
TGGAGGCTTTTCTTGAGAGATCGCTAGTGAATGAGGTTGCTCTGTAGAACTATCAACGTTTTTTGCCCTAGCGAGCGCGCACAGGATTTCAGTGAGAACCCTGGAGCCCCCCCATAGACCCGTGGCGGCTCGTTTGTTTAATTATAGGAACAGAGATTGCATACTGCAGAAAGCCCGGGAGGTGCTCAACTTTTAAATCGGACAGGCCTCTATGGCTATTTTTCTAGACTATACTATGTTATTCCAGCAGAGACGTGCCTCGTTCCTCACTTGTGAAAGAGAGGAGGGAAACTGGAATGAAGTACATTCTTTGGTTCCCTGCCCACCTCAAAGTCATGCTGGATGGTAAATCACTGTTCTTTGATGACCCGCAGATAGAATGGGATTGGTTGGAATCCTACACAGCTGGACTACACAGAGAGCCGGGCAGGAGCACAATGGAGCAGAGAAGCCGCTGCTGGGGACATCGCGCAGCCACTGCGAGTGCACGCCCAAACCGAACACAAGTCGTAAAGGAGACAGCAGCAACGCTTAATGCAGCGTCCTCCCTGGGGACGTCACTGGAGAGGACCACAGATGATGGGAACACGCTGGCCTCTTCCGACCCTTTGTACTCACATGCTGCGATGGAAGAACCCACTGAGGGCCCCACAAAACGCCTAGGATGGCAGATGACCTATAGCAAGGGCGGTCTCCCTTGTGTGGGCCGCTCCCAACAACTGAACTAAAGAGCCCTGGCAACTGTCCTCTAGTGCTGCTGAATGGCAGCTGGAGGTGAATTAGTCCATTCTCCACTGGAGTGGGCCAGCCCCTGGCACACCTGTTCAAACATGGCATGCATAGAGGGGAGTCGGCGGTGGTGGAGCGTCTGTATCAGCCACTACAATTACTTTCACAAGCTTGGAAACTCCTTTCAGTCGATTAGTATTGGGGGTTTGGAACTCGCGCCTATGTTTGTTTCTTGTTTTGGCCGGAGGTCGGCTGCTACTCTGACCTGAGGGGGGGGACAAGTTTGGGAATGTTTTATTGATTTGACTCGGAGAGTGGAAATGCCTGGGTCACTGATTACCGAAAGATGGGCGGGTGGGACCAGAACACTTGATGCCATCATGACTGAGAAGCCAATGCACTATTAATGTCTCACATGGAATGTTCATCGAATGGGCTCTGCCAACAAACAATATACAATTCTTTCTTTCCTGAAGTGTAGAAATGTAGATGTGCCCTTTCTCCAGGAAATGCATTTGACAGGGCCTGAGATACTCTGACAACAGAGAAGATGGTGGGATCTGGTGGTGGCGACAGGGTATTCTGCCTTTTCTAGAGGAGCGTTGGTTTGGGTCAGGCCGGGAACCCCCCCCCCCCCCCCCCTCCTAGAGATGGAACAGACGTACATGGACAGAAAGGGGCACTGATCGATTTTGGTAGGGAGTCTCAATGGACTCTGGCTATTAGTGGGAAGTATATATGCCCCGGATATGGGCCAAACACTTTTTTTTATAGAGCTTTCCAGGGTCCTCTGATGTCACTTGGGTATACTGATGTTACTGGGGTGTGATTACAACAGGGGGGTGGACACAGTACTAGAAAGATCCACTTCCTCCCTTTCAGGCTTGCCGGTGGTGACACTAACCCAGAATATTCGTGCATGGCAGGATACCTGGGTAATAACAGGATGTGTGGAGGGATCGCAACCCGGGGTAGAGGAAAAACTCCTTATATGCTCACATGCATGACTTGCAGGTGCGGCTAGATACTGTATTGTGCTCGGCGGAGCTTGCGGTTCAGGTTGGATGCGCTGAATTCTTGTGATGCACGCTGTCGGATCACAATCCCCTACAGGCTGGGCTGGACGAAGAGGTTGTCACCTATACCCACCTGGTGACTGAACCCTAAATATTTGAGCGAACCCACCTTCAGGCAATGCAATTGTGGATTACTTTGCCAACAAAGCCCATGCGGCCACACATGTCAACATTGAATGGAATGCCTTTAAGGCATTTTTATGGGGCATTGTTGGGTCAGTTGGTGGGGGTGGGCTGTTTGCTGCAGGCAGAGCTAGCTGACTGAGGGAGGGAAACATTTGTTCCCTTGAAAACGCAATAGCTCACTGCCCTGAGACTCTCCAGAACCTGAGAGAAGAGTGCCAGAGACACTCTGAGGTACAGAGCAGATTCAGATCCCTAAAAGGGGGAGAGTACCTTAACACAATGCATGTGGAGGGGAACAGGCCAAGAGGCTGCTAGCGTGGCTCATGCAGACAGGAGGCAGCCCATTACTCAGCTAACTGCCCCTACAGGAGAACTGGTACACTCACAGACATACATGCGCTGTTCACGACCCATTATAAGGAACTGTACAGGGCAGACACCCCGGTGGCAGGGGAGATACTGGAGCAATTCTTCAATCTGAATTGAGATTCCTGCATGGTCCATTGTAGTTTCCCCTTTGTCTGCCTAACTGTACGTTTAGGCCTGATTTTCCTTTGCACACTTTACTATATAAACACGTTTTGCTTTTGTGCCACATTGTACTTTCACAAGGAACTGCATATGTTTTAGCGTGCCGCTCTTTCCTGGGATTTAGTCTTAAAACCATAGACAAGGTTAAACAACAAAGTCCCTTGTTATTCTTTCTGGCCAGGCACTAGCAGCTAGACATAAAACTAGAATGCAGCTGTTGTTTATATGCATACATGTCCTATCATATAGATGAGCACATGAGCAAACAGCAGACACATGAAGCGGAGATGTAGAACGCTCATCTGTGTATACTAAAGTACAAGGCCTGCAAGTAATCCCAGTGAGCTTTGATATATAATCATTTAGCTTCATTAGCAAGGGAAGACGGTTTGGGTAACTCTGTCCTATAAAGTAACCAGGCTTTTCATGATATATGGATTGTTAACCATGATAATGGTTTTTTTAGTATGCATTTGTTTTCCATTTGGGGCACGTATACTGCATTTCAGAGCACAATAGTTTAAATAAATATTCTAAACTGCCTTCGTGTCTCCTTGTTATCTTATAGTGGACCAGTGGGAGCACAAAAGGGTGCATCCTGTTACCGGGATCCCAGAGAGGGTCGAGAGCATGGGAGTGTTGTGTTCTGGGGTGCCAATTCACTTGTTTCTCCAGAAAGAGTAGGAAGGCAAGTGAGGCACTATAGCTAGTCGGACTTGGACTCATAGGTAGTGAGGTGGTATGGTGACTCAGTCCCTACATACTGATGTTCAATGGTTCTAAGCATAGTTCTGTTCTGAAAGCAGAATCCCTGCAACATGGGGCCACCAATGTTTGGTCTGGTACTTACTTGCGGGAACCCCGAGTAGTGCTTGTGCTTGTCCACAATACCCCAGCACCTTTTCCGGGAGACGTCCGTTGTGATGGAGATTACTCCTCCGCAGTTTTTAGGCAGCACCTAGTTCTATTGGTTTTCTAGGCTTGAATGTTAAAAGGTTTTTTATAACCTAATTGTGCTACACTTTGAATCCATTTTTGGTTCACTATGGCTCAACCCGTAGCTAGTGCTGGTAATTGCTGCCCAACAATAACTCCACTTTTATTTAACATGGAATTCCTAATGCAGGTGCTACCGCGATTTTTGTTATTTAAGCTGACGCAGTGTTCCCCTTTGAAATCTTTTAATCGTGGGTCACTTTCCGGGCTGTAGATGCTAATGATACTTTCCACAAATACCCCCTTCCATTGGTTCCTAATGCATATTGCCCATATGCGCTTACTGAAATTACTGTGTGGGAGCACCAGACTTGGTTTGATGGTGCCAGTCCACATGCTTGGCCCATTCCGAATGGGCCCCTTGAGTCTTGAAGGGGCCACCTGGCCGGTACTAGCGGGTTATACCCTGAATCAGGACTTTGTTAATATTAATTTAGTGCAAACTAGAGCTTTATACACTGGTCTTGTTCTCTTATATCGTCACATGACCCAATTTATTGCACGCGCCTTGCTGGCTGGACCAGCTAGGGTTGCCCAGCAGGGACAACCACAGGTGCTTGGAGGTCATGTTATTAGCCCCGTAATTGTTCACTCAGTTATGGGCAAACGACCCACAAACATGAGGAAATACACTTCTGGACTGCCCCAAAAATAGTTCAACTTGAAGCAGTGCTTTCCCTTAAGTAACCACAAGGCAAACACAGAATTCAGACTATGTGCTTACCCAATGGCCTGGTTCCCCCTCTAGCCGACTGCAACACCTGGGGGACTACATTTGCCACAGTCTACACTCTTAGTCATGGCACTCCCTCGATGGCCGTTCTGCTGAATGTCCTTAAACAGATACAGAATGAACATGGGGCAGGTCCTGCCCTCGATTCGGTGATGAAAACTGTAGGAAATTTTCCCGCTATCTCCAAAAGGATTCTTTCTAATGTTAAAGGTTAAGCAGCATCTTGACAATACGCCAGCGACTTGATGCGGTGGCAGTATCCGACCGAGAGTTGCCAGTCATTATTGCTAATGTATATACACCTTTGGGATCTCATTGTTTGGGAACCAGACCTTCAGTACCAGCACTTGGCAAGCCTAGTTATGACAAGGATGCCAGACTGAGCAGTGAGTTCCTTAAGAAACCGTGAGAAAAATCTAAACTACCAAAACTTAGACAACGCAGAGGCACTCCGCCCCGAGAATCCTCCGAGAGGTGCTGCTGTTTTCGTGATCGCACAAAAATGAAAACCCCGGACAGGTATCAGATTCCTGATCCCCGTTCTCCTCATTCCTTTCAGGAATCGTCTGACCAACAGTACGACAGAGGAGGGCGATCTGATCGCAGACAATGAGAGTACGTGCAACCAAATAGGAAACAACGCTCCTCTGACTTGAAAATAAAGGAGGATAAACCTCCTCCATACAAACCTATTCAGAAAAATAATGTTGCAGCTTTAATGGCTAAATTTGACACAGACGGTGAGAACCCTACTCCTGAACAGGAGTTGGGCGGTGACTCTCCCCAACCGCGGCAAAAGTCACCATAGTACGCAGGAATCTACACCAACTTCCGGAAGCGAAAGCAACTGAAACATTTATTACCATTGAAACCGCGGACATCTGCATAGCCCCCCCCCCCCCCCGGACAATATATCTTTTGGATATTCAAATTGAAGGGGACGTGCAACGCACCATTAATGGAATCTTCTCAGACTATTTAACTACGTACTATGACATTCCCTTGGCGAAGGTCAACTGGCCCCACCTTTTGTTCTTGAATGCCACCAGGGAGAGGATGTCATTCTCCCTTCTTTTTCACACCTTGTGCCTGACGAAGCTAAACAAGCTTACGCTTCCAAACGAGCCCTTGCTTTGGCCCTCGAGCTTTATTCTAACCATACTGGTTGAAATAAGGATTCTCCTTACCATATTATTCCTATACAGTCTACAACTCAAGTACAACCAAAGTATCCTGTCAAATGTGACGCCAAGACACCGTTAAAGAAATTCTTTCCCAACTGGAGTAACAGGGAGTATTTAAACTCGGTGTCTCTCAAATTAATAATTCTCTTTTTCCGGTTTTAAAGCCTGATCATTCTCATCGTATTGTCTTATAATATAGACATTTGAATAGCCATACTCGCACATTTGTGGAGCAAAATACACATAGTACCGCATTGATAAATAATATCAACCGTACAAAAATGTAAAACCACTTGAGATATTTCTAATGGTTTTTTCTGTCACAGTTTGGCTCCAGAGAGCTGCAACTTGTTCACATTTAGCACCCTCCATTTTCAGGGCTCTGCACCCGACTTCCTATGGGCTATAAGAACAGCGCAGGAGTCTTAGCGGCACGCATTACGTTGATTCTTCATGAGATCGACCCTGATGCGCTATCCTATGTTGATATCTACCTAACTGATGATGAATTAAACCAGCATTTGGCAAGAGTAGATCGCATTATTTTGTGATTTGCTGAACATGGTTACAAGTTGAACTTCAAAAAGTCTTTCATAGTTTTTCTCAGAGTCTTTTTCTTAGGGTATGAACTAACCAATAAGGGGAACGTCTTGCCCCACATTTTCTAGAAAAGTGTGCTCAATTGCAATCGCTGAGCATACTTAAAAAATTGAAGTCTCTGCTGGGATTTTTAAATTTTGGCAAGACATATACCGGACTATGCCCAACATATTAAACATCTTTATGTCTTAAAATGCCCCGATTTTTCCGCTTTCTTCTGGACGTCGGAGCATTCTGAAACACTCAGGTCTTTACAGTTTGATTAACTTGAAACACGCCATTTACATTCACGAGTCATTACTACAAACTTGGTCATCCAGGTCTTGCTGGATGCAACTGGATTTACTCATCTCACCTTTAATGAAGGTGAAACGGAACAAGTTGCATACAAATTGTATTTATATTCTTCTGCATAACTGTTTTGCTTCTACTGAAAAAAAGTCTTACTGTTGTTCAAATGGCCATGCTGAAAGAACGGCCCCTTGCTCAAGGTAAATGCATTATTGTTGTTTCTCCAGTGCCTGCCCTAGATGCAGTCACGAAAGACGGCGTTCCTAATACAAAAGCTGTCCATTCTCGTTGGATACAATGGGCTACGTCCTTTTCAGCCGTGGATGTCGACTTTGTCTATGACCCTTCTTTGCAAACACAAGAATTTCTGCAATATGAATGAATGAGAGGAATTTATAGAGCACGTGGCTACTCTACGAGTGTCCCGGCGCTAGGCAGGTGGCAGGTGTCAGGGTCTGCGATCAATTAGTCTTTGAACAAATATGTTTTCAGTTGCTTGCGGAATAATTTTTTGTCTGGTAGGTATCGAATGGGAAACGGAAGCTCATTTAAGAGTTTGGCCGTGAGCAGGCTCAGCCTCCACCTTTTCTTTTTCGTGCGAGGGATTGATAGAAGATGAACGGATCGCGAACAAACTGCTCTTTGAGGGCATTAGTTGGTCGATATACCTAGCAAATAGGCAGGGCCTGTTTTATAGAAGGCTGAGCGTGCCACTGTTAGTGCTTTGAAAATGATACTCTTATTCACCGGTAACCAGTGTAATGATTTGCGGTAGAAAGTGGTTTAGGTGTGCTTTAGGAGCTTATATAAGAGTCGGATGGCTATGTTGTGGACTTATCTGTAGTCTTTGTGGCAAGTAGTCTCAGAGTCCTATATACAGCTTATTTGTGTAGTCCAGTCTGCATAAGATCAGTGCCTGAACCACGTTTTTTTGAGATTCCCATATTTACAAGTTTATCCTTTGCCTTCTTCAATTCTGCCTCTCAACAAATATAAATCCATAATTTATACAGATGGATCTGCACAACTAACTATAGATTCTAAGCAGCAATTTTCTACCACATGTGCCATCGCTCTGGGCACTATCTCAGATGGAGTCTTTCACCCTCAGAGTACGCGCACGCAGTGTCTTAGAGACTGCACTGCGCAGTTGGCTGAATTGAAGTGTGTGATTTATATTATTGCGTATCATCTTTAAACAATAATTGACACTTCTGGAAACAAAAGGATTTCAGGGATTCTAAAAGGTAGCACAATCAAGCACAAACTGCTTTGGGTTAAAGTGCCAGATTTTAAGGATAAGTTGCTACTCCCTCATGTAATACATACTTTAGTCATCAACGTGCGAGAACACACACCGTAGGGAATTCTCTGACTGATGAAGCAGCCAAATCTGCACTAGCCACAGCTATAATCGCAGTGGTAACCCGCTCTAAAATCTGTGTCGACAACGATTTCTTGACTGCCGTGAGTGCTTTCAAAAGCAGCAACCCTTTCCCTAGGAGCTCTCCTTAGAAATATTCCTACCATTTAAATGACCAAAACGTTCCTTATCTTACAATTCCTGACGTTGGTGATCACATGATTCCCAATGCAGACCGCAGACATGATTTAATTGTGGCCGCATATGAAGAATAGCATGCACGCATGCTGGCGTGGCTGCTGTAAGAGTGAAATTGTGGCAAAGATATTGATGGTAGGGGTTAACCAACAAACCAGGAGTATTGTGTTCCTTACCCAGTAAGCATCTGTTCTTGGCATATAGAGCTATAGATTGACATGCTTTGCATACTCCTGCCATCTAGTGTTGGGTCTGGATGTTTGAAAATTGTTTTTCTCAAAGAAGTATTTCGAGTCACGAGGTAAGGGGACTACTCCTTTCGGGGATGGTGGGCATGGGCATCGACTACATTGTTAGATTGTTCTCCCGCAAGAGGGTGAGAATGAAGTAACTGAGTGTAATAAGAGATGCCCATGCATAGATAATGTAAATAAAGAGAACTGCGACAACTACATGTGCTCGGGTGGGTTGGCGCATGTGAATTTACAGCTCTACATGCCAAGAACAGATACTTACTGGGTAAGAAACATAATCCGTTTGACACGTGTGCTATAGATACACATGCTTTGCATAGATTACATAGCAGTACTCTCCCAAAGCGGTGGCCAACCAGTAGATGTTGCAGGTGTTTGGAAAAGTGTTTTTAGCACTGCCTGTTCTACATTGGCTTGTTTGCGTGCTAGTACATCCACACAATAATGTTTGGCAAATCTGTGTGGTGTAGACCATGTTGCTGCTTTACAAATGTCAGCTAAAGGAATGTAACCTAAAAACGACATAGATGCCTTTGTTTTGTGAGTGGAATGTGCTTTAGAGGGTATAGATACAATTCTTTTAGCTTTTGCATAGCAAATTTGAATGCACTTAACAATCCATCTTGAAATGTCAGATTTAGATATAGGATTGTCTTTGTGAGGTGGTGTAAACGAAAAACATTTGCTTTATTTGACTAAAATCTTTTGTTCTTTCGATGTAATACAATAAAGCTCTTCTGACATCAAGTGTATGAAGAGCTTGTTCTGCTACTGAATTAGGTTGAGGAAAGAACACAGGTAACTTAACTGATTGGTTAACATGGAAAGCAGAAACAACTTTGGGAAGGAATCTGGGATTGGTGCGAAGAACTACCCTATCCTTGAGGAGCTGAAAGAAGGGTTCTTCTAAAGTTAATGCCTGTAGCTCACAAACTATCCATAATGAAATGACTGCAATAAGGAATGCAACCTTCAAAGAGAGAAACTGTAAAGGACACTTGTGTAACGGTTCAAAGAGTGGACCCATACGTTTTGTAAGTACAACATTAAGATTCCACACTGGTGCCGGTGGAATTTTTGGTGGTATAACTCTTTTTAAGTCTTCCATAAATGCTTTGATGAGAGGAACTTTGAACAAAGACAAATGTTGTCTGTTTTGCAAATATGCCGCTACTGCTGCAAGGTGCAATCTAATAGATGTGTAAGCTAGACCACATTGCTGTACGTTTAAAAGGTAACGGACAATGTTCTGAGCAGAACGATCTAGATGTAGAATGGTGTTATTGCAGTAAACAACAAATAGTTTCCATTTTGCTGCATAGCAAGCTCTGGTAGTAGGTGTTTTTTTTGTTTCTCTGAGAATAGTCATACAGTCTGGTGGTAAATTTAAATATCCAAACTTTGACTTCAGGAGCCAAGTTTGGGATTTGGATGCTTGATTTCTCCATGGTTCAGAGTGAGGAGACTGGAGAGGAGATGCAGCTTTTGATGTGGAACTTCTGAGAGCTCTAACAGGGTGTTGTATCATGGTTGACGGGCCCATGTGGGAGCTACCAAAATCAGTGTAAGTGATGTTTGCCTGAGTTTCCAAACCAGGAACGGAAGGAGTGAGAGAGGCGGAAAAGCACAGAAAAATGTCCCTGACCAATTCATCCATAGGGCATTGCCTTTGGAGAGAGGGTGTGGGAACCTGGAGGCGAAGTTTGGGCATTGTGGGTGGTCTACTGTGGCGAACAGATCTATTTGTGGGTATCCCCATTGTTGAAAATAGGCAAGGAGAACTTGGGGATGATGTTACCACTCGTTTATTTGCGGTCTCCATCTGCTGAGGTGGTCAGCAACTTGATTGTTCACTCCAGGGAGGTGTTTTACCAGAAGGTGAATGCTGTGATTGATTGCCCATTTCCAAATTGCCAGAGACAGGCGTGACAGTTGGAGAGAGTGTGCCCCCCCCCCCTGTTTTTGTACATAGTACATTGCTGTCATGTTGTCCGTTTAGATTAGGACAACTTTGCCTGTGAGATGAGACTGAAAAGCTTTCAGCGCTAGAAGGTGTAGATAGTTGATTAGGAGAAATTTGTGTAAATTGTCCCAGAGACCTTGGATTGTGTAATGATGGAGAAGTGCAACCCAACCGGTGAGAAATGCGTATGCTGTAAGCACGACTAGCGAAACAGGGTCGATAAAAGGACGCCATTTTGATAGATTTTGTGGGTTACACCACTGCAGAGAGTGATGAGTGCGGCTGTCTACCAACACTAGATCTGTTAATTGACCCTGTGACTGATTCCACTGATGTGCTAAGCATTCTTGTAATAGACACATATGTATTCTTGATTGAGGTACTATTGCAATGTATGGCTGTAGGAAAGTGGGATCTGCTTTTATGGTTACCCTCACTTTTTGCTTGATGTAATTCGGTTTCTGACTAGTCTGGCTGGGATCCTGCTAATCAGGACTCCAGTCTCTGTGCTTTCACCCCTAAATTGGTATGGTAAGTACTTGGGTACATCCCAGATTGGACACCGATATACACTCATCAGTCCCTAGTATATGGCACTAAGGTACCCAGGGCATAGGCACACCAGGGGTCCATCTTGGGCTGAAGCATGTATTATGCCACCCATGAAGGACCACTCAAACTGTAACTACAGGCATGCCATTGCAGCCTGTGTAAGCTGGTGCTAGCACCACTTACGAGAGATATAGGTTAACCTATATCTAGGGTCACTGCACTTAAGTCACCCATAAAGCAGGCCTTTCAATCCTAAAGGCAGGGTACTCAGTACTAAGTGTGAGGGTGCTCCTGGATGAGTCCATTCTCCCGGGTTTTAAGTGAGACAGTCATATAACATATAGAGGGGCACAGCGTCATTACACGACCATCTTGAAACTGGCAGTAACATACCCTATCATGTTTGGTATCAAACATGTTGGAATCATACCCCACACCATAAACAGTGTGGAAGGTATGATTCCATGCATTGTAAAGATCCTCCGGGAGGCCCTCAGTGCTCCCGGTACCAGTCTTCTAGACCCGGATAGCACAACGTGGCTGCTGCCGACAAGAGACAAGATTGTACCCTACTACTGCTGAGCCAAGCTCGACTAGGGGAAGGCAGAACAATCGGTATCCTGTCACAGGGAGGTGTGACCACCTCCCAGACAGGGTTTAATGTATTGGGGCCGGGTGGGAGCACTTGCCAGCGCCACTCAGGCTGCTTGAAATGCACAAATGGTGCCCTCCTTGCATGGGCCAGTTAAAATCAGCTAAGGGAGCTGTTGGCTCCCACTCTGCTGCAAAACTGTACAAGGGAAATGGGAGTATCGTCCCCACTGTCCGACCCCTCCCCTGGGAGGGAACCCTGAATCGTCCCAACCCTTTCCTTGGGGTACTTAAGGACTTAACTGAGAGTGGGTTCCTAGATTTGTCGTGGGACAAGATTCATTTAAGACACCACTTCTTCAACCGTCTGGACACTCTGGACTTCGCTCTGGTCATCAAGGCTGCAACTGGGAAGACTCTTGCTGCTCCCGATCTCGTCACTCTACTCGTCTGCTGCAACGTCCGAGCCTGTGCACCATACAGGAACCTTTCAAGGCCTGTGGGCATCCAAGACACCGGAAGGAATCTCCCTTGAATAGAAGGAGTCACTTCCCTCCATCTGCATTGCAAGTAAGCCAACTGGTCTGCTAAACGTGGGCTCCCACGGACTCCGAAAGGCTCAGCAACACAGGTGGTGGCTCTTTATATCACTTGAGGCCTGCCCGGTCCTCTTACCAAGTTTGAGGCCAGTATCCCATGTCGGTTCCGCAGGAACCAAACCCCTGTGCATCGCGTCGACTTGCAGTTGTAAAGGCTTGTAGGCTTCCTTCCACCAAGGTCTTTGGGCTCCAAGTAGCCCCAAACTCAAGCCTCTCCAATGGCCAATATCTTCATCCTCACCACATCACTTGCACCGTGGGCCTGCATCTTTGGTGAGATGCATGAGGTCCTCTCACAAGTCCAGTGCCTCTGGCCTGTGGGTCCTCTTGAGGGTCAGATTTGAATTCTTTGGGCTCCCCAGATTGCTCAGGGCCTGCCCGGACTCCCCTGCTTGTTTTGAGTCTCCTGGACCTTGCTGGTCCAGACATTGTACCTTCTTCGACTTCCACGTTGGCTGCAGTTGCAGTTGCCAAGGCTTGTTTGTGCTTTCTTCGACACAGACCCCCCTCAACTCTTGACATCTGACGTGGGACAGCTCGAATCCGGCTGCTGGTCATCCACAGCGTCGCCTGGTCTGTACAGCTGCAGTTTCAAGGTCACGGTCAGCTTCCCTGCAACACTCAACATTGGTGGGCGTTCGTCTTCCATGCCTCCTGGTCACCACTGAGTGGCATAGAATCTGCCGCCTCTGCTTGCAGGTACTTCTCTTCCTGAATCCACCTTTGGATTCCACTGGAAACTTTCACCCTCTCTAGCAGCGGCATCTTTCTGAAGTCCTCCATTGAGTTTGACGGCGGTTTCCGACGCTGCTTCACACCTATGCACCTGGCTTCCCTGGTATAGGTATCCTGGTTCCTAGGGTATCCACAAGTGGGGTGACTCTCCAACCTTCTGTCTTCCACAGGGTGCCTTTAGGGTCCACAGGGAAGTGTCCTTTAAAATTAAATTAAACAGCAACTTACCTACTGACTTGCATTGATCCCGCGGTCATGTTCCCACTCTGCACACGGCCTCCGTGGGGCTCCTTGTTACTTACCATGGGCTGTTACTTGGGTTCCTGGCATCTCTACGTCTTCTGGGTATAGTCGACTCGAGATGTGGTTCGCATACCACTATTTTAGTATATGGTTTGGTCTCCCCCTGGTGACCACTTTGTATTTCGTGCTACTCACCTGTTTCGATTGAGAAGTATTGTGTGCATTGTGTATATCTCCGGCTAGGATACATCTGTATGTGTTAGTGAGTGTCCTATAATAAATACATATTTTTATAAATACACTGGGTGGTTCTTTTTCACTTAATCTATACCTACAGGATTATGTTCTGGAAGAACAAGCTGCTTTACACTCCTCCTGGTCTAAGCATGAAGGCTGCTCTCCACAGATACCACTTACAGAGCTTTCTAAAGGTCACTAAAATCGCCAGAAATGCGCATGCGCGGGCACCCGTGCATTTGTGAGGAAGAAGTCGGCGACAGAGCAGGAAGAGGGAGCCCTGGGACGCAGCAGCTCAGGTAAGTCATTTTCATTACTTTTACATACTTTTAAACATAGTAAGGGATTTTAAAAGAGGGCGGGAGGGAGGCAAGTGGCAGGCAACTCTGCTCGGGTGTGGCGTGTGCATAGCCTGCCTGCTACGCCTACTTCGCGGACCGCGAAGTAGGCAGCACTACGCGCACTCCGCGGGCGGAGCACTACGCCCACGCTTAATCTTATTGAGGCGTTAGAGAGGGGTTTCTCCTCTTCAAATAACTGCTATGCCTTATTTTTGTGCTTGTCTAGGAGATATTTGAGCATTTGCTCCATCTTATCCCAGTGTGCCCTGTCGTACCTAGCTAGTAGGCCCTGTGTGCTTGCAATCCGCCAGTGGTTAGCGGCTTGAACAGCTGATCATTTTCCAGAGGCATAATTGTCCCTCAATAAACACAGGAGTGATGGTGAGGGTTTATATTCTTTTATCTACCCTTCGACTTAGAATACGTGCTCTGACAGGGTCATTAAAGATATCATCGGCATGCCTCATCATGCCTATAAGCATAGGGAGTGTTAGACTTGACCTGTGTGTGTACTCAATTGTTTCAAATAAAAAGTCATCTTCTAATGTATCTTTATGTAATGGCACCCCATGATACTCTGTTGCTCTAGAAATGAGCTGCTGATAAGCCATATTATCATCATCAGGTGGTAATGGCTTTGCTTGGTAAAGGTCTGGTTCATTGTCTACTGGAGAGTGAATGGTGTAATCATTCCATGGGTCTGCAGGCATATGAGTATCATCATCATCACCATGACCCACATCTTGATCTGTATGTGGAGATCCCGGAGGTGTTCGGTTTAAGGGATCTTCAATTATTAACTGTGGACACGATGGTGAAGATGGCGCGGTTTGTGGGGCAGGATAAACAGGGCTGGTAGCCGTGTCCTCCTTCCTTTTAAAAGGAATCTTATCAGGAAGCTTGTGTTTTGCAGGAGTTTTAGCTAAAATATGTCCAGTATCAGGATTAAATATAAAGTTTTTTCTGTTTGGGATCCAATTTGGCCTTTAAGACGCATGAAATTGGTTCTGGAGGTTTGGGAACACTGTCCTTAGATTTCGGCGTAGAAATCGACTTGTCTTTGATAGTGGACTGTTTCAGCTCCGAAGCGTGTTTGTGTTTCGAAGGGTTTTGGCTCCAAACCAGATTTGTCCTTGGAGGCTGGTGATTTCAAATCCAAAAGGTAATTTTGGCCGACTCGGACACGAGCCGGAAGGCCTGATGGTTTGTTTCGGTGCTGAGGAAGGGTGTTGGAAACACCGTCTCATTGCCGACCTTGGCTAGAAGGCAGAGGTGGTGCCGTAGACTTATACGTTTTGGAAGAGGTTTTAGAGGGCAAGGGGTCTTCGGTACTCACGGCACCCTGTCCCAGAGGCACATCTTCAGACTTCATTGATCTTGGAATCGAACTCTGGAATGGAGAGGCCCACTTCTTCTGCAATGGACGCTTCGATCACTTCTTGGTAGGATTCTTCCCTGAAGATATCTGGAGTGTGTTGGATGATTTGGCGTTGCATCTCTCGTCGTCCAGCCAGATTATCACGTAATCAATCAATCAATCAATCAATCAATCATAGGCATTTATAACGCACACTACTCACCCGGAGGGTCTCAAGGCGCTTGGGGGGGGGGGGTCCGCTACTGCTCGAACAACCAGGTCTTGAGCTTCTTCCTGAAGGAGAGGTGGTCTTGGGTCAGGCGTAGGTCGGTCGGGAGGGCGTTCCAAGTCTTGGCGGCCAGGTGGGAGAAGGATCTTCCTCCTGTTGTCGCTCTGTGGATGCGGGGGACGGCGGCGAGGGCGTGACTGGTCGAGCGGAGGTGGCGTTTGGGAGCGTAGAAGTTGAGGCGGCTGTTGAGGTAGGTCGGGCCTTGGTTGTGTAGGGCTTTGTGCGCGTGGGTGAGGAGCCGGAAGGTGATTCTTTTGTTGATCGGGAGCCAGTGCAGGTCTCTCAGGTGTCTGGAGATGTGGCTTCGTCTGGGGACGTCGAGGATGAGTCTCGCTGAGGCGTTCTGGATCCGCTGGAGTCTCTTCTGGAGCTTGGCGGTGGTACCGGCGTAGAGGGCGTTGCCGTAGTCCAGTCGACTGGTGACGAGGGCCTGGGTGACCGTCTTCCTGGTCTCGGTGGGGATCCACCGGAAGATCTTACGTAGCAGGATGTTGAAACAGGACGAGGAGACGGCGTTGACTTGTCTGGTCATGGAGAGGGAGGAGTCCAGGATGAAGCCCAGGTTGCGTGCGTGGTCTGTCGGTTTGGGTGCGTTGCCCAGGGCGGGGGGCCACCAGGAGTCGTCCCAGGCGGAGGGTGAGGAGCCCAGGATGAGGACTTCCGTCTTGTCTGTGTTCAGTTTCAGGCGGCTGGTCGTCATCCACTCGGCCACGTTTTTCATCCCTTCGTGTAGGTTGGCTCTGGCGGTGGCGGGGTCGTTGGTCAGGGAGAGGATCAGCTGGGTGTCATCGGCGTAGGAGATGATGTTCAGGTTGTGTTGGCGTGCGATGGCCGCAAGGGGGCTCATGTAGATATTGAAGAGGGTGGGGCTGAGCGAGGAGCCCTGAGGGACGCCGCAGATGACTTCCGTGGCTTCTGATCTGAACGGGGGCAGGCGGACTCTCTGTGTCCTTCCGGTGAGGAAGGAGATGATCCATTCCAGTGCCTTCTTCTTGATTCCGACGTTGCTGAGGCGCTGCACTAGGGTGCGGTGGCAGACAGTGTCGAATGCCGCGGAGAGGTCCAGGAGGATGAGGGCCGCTGTTTCTCCGTTGTCCAGCAGGGTTCGGATGTCGTCGGTGGCAGCGATGAGGGCGGTCTCGGTGCTGTGGTTGGCCCGGAAGCCTGACTGGGATGGGTCGAGGGAACCAGTCGTCTCGAGGAAGGATGCCAGTTGCTTGTTGACGGTCTTCTCGATGACTTTGGCTGGAAGCGGGAGGAGCAAGATGGGGCGGTAGTTCTTGAGTTCGGTGGGGTCCGCCGTTGGTTTCTTTAGTAGAGCGCTGAGTTTGGCGTGCTTCCAGCTCTCAGGGAAGGTGGCGGTGTCGAGGGAGGTGTTGATGATGTCCCGCAGGTGGGGTGCGATGACAGCGTCGGCCTTGTTGAAGATGTGGTGAGGGCAGGGGTCGGTTGGGGATCCGGAGTGGATGGAGTTCATTGTGCTGATGGTGTCTTCGAGGTTGATCGGTGTCCAGGCGTTGAGGGTGGTGGTGGGGGGCGTTGGTTTGGTCGTGGGGAGCGTTGGTTCTGTTCTGAAGCTGTTGTGTATGTCAGCGATCTTGTTGTGGAAGTAGGAGGCGAGGGAGTTGCAGAGGTCTTGCGATGGGGTGATGTCGTTGGTTCCGGCGTTGGGGTTGGAGAGCTCTCTGACGATGTTGAAGAGTTCCTTGCTGTTGTGTGCGTTGTTGTCCAGCCGGTCCTTGAATGCTGTTTTCTTGGTGGCGTGGATCAGTTGATGGTGCATTCGGGTGGCGAGCTTGAGGGTAGTCATGTTGTCCGGCGTTGGGTCTCTTCTCCAGGCTTTCTCGAGGGCACGGCAGTTCTTCTTGGAGCTCTTGAGTTCGTCGGTGAACCACGGGGCCTTCTTGCTTCCGGGTCTGCTGGGCGGGGTCCTCAGAGGGGCAAGCTCGTCCGCGCAGGTGGAGATCCATTTCGTGAGGTTGTCGGCAGCTTGGCTGGGGTTCGGTGAGCTGGCGGGAGGGTGCTGGCTCAGGGATGCGGCGAGTTGTTCGGCTGTGATCTTGCTCCAGCTTCTTCGTGGAGCCTGTTGCTGGTGGTGGTGGACCGTGGTTCTTTTGAAGGTGAAGTGGATGCAGCTGTGGTCCGTCCAGTGGAGTCCAGTGGTGTGGCTGAAGGAGATGTCTTTGCTGGACGAGAAGACGGCGTCGAGTGTGTGTCCGGCGAGGTGGGTGGGGGTGGTCACCAGCTGCTTGAGTCCGAGGGTGGCGAGGTTGTCAAGCAGGGTGGTGGTGTTGCGGTCGTTGTTGTTCTCCAGGTGGAAGTTGATGTCCCCGAGGAGGATGTAGTCAGCGGAGGGGAGGGCGTGCGGGCTGATGAAGTCGGCGATGTCTTCGCTGAATTGAGTGCGTGGTCCCGGGGGTCGGTAGATCAGGGTGCCTCTGAGGGTGGTCTTGGGGTCGGTGTGGATCTGGAAGTGCAGGTGTTCGGCGGTTGTCAGGGTGTCGTCGGCATTGGTCGAGATACGGATGGTGTCCCTGTGGATGATGGCGATGCCTCCTCCAGTCTGGTTGTCGCGGTCTCTCCGGATGATCTTGTAGCCCTCTGGGATGGCGATGGCGATGTCGGGCGCTGAGGAGTCGTTCATCCAGGTTTCCGTGAGGAAGGCAACGTCAGGAGCTGTGGTGTCGAGGAGGTTCCAGAGTTGAACGGCGTGTCTGTGGACGGAGCGGGTGTTGAGCAGGATGCACTTGAGGTGGTTGCTGCTGGTGTTCCGTTTGGTGGGTGCTGAAGCAGTGCAGGTCCGGATGCAGGAGAACTTGCAGGACTGGCAGGTGAAGGGTCCGTGGGTGCGTCTCGGAGTGGCTCGGTAGCATCCGGGGGTTCGGCCGGTGTTGAGTGCGTTGAGGGTGGCGGCATCGTAAGTCCGGCGGGTGGGGTGGCCTCGGACGTAGAGTCTTCTTGGATCGAAAAAAACTTACAAGCGTCGCAGTCTTCCTCCTTGTGTTCCAGAGAGAGGCACAAGTTACAAACTTGATGTAGGTTGGTGCGAGGATATTTGGCGTGGTACCGAGGACAGAATTGGAATGGAGTCTGTTCCATCAGAAGAAGGCTAGAACGACGCGGCTAGGTCCGATGGATGCTCAATAGGTTTTCTTTTGAAAATTGAGAATTTGTCGAACGATTTGCAACGTGGAGAACAGGGAAACACGTACGGAAACAATACAGTCGAGGATAGAGTGTATTGGGCACCGAGGGGAACCCAAAGAACAGTTTGACCCGGAGTACAGCAATACACGTCCGAACCCGATGGTGATAAAAACAAACCTATCTAACAGTGGAGTCGATGCCCATGCACACTTTCACTGAAAGGAGGAGACACCTTACCTCGTGCCTGGAAAGACTTCTTCAAAGAAAAACAACTTGCAAACATTCAGACCCAACACTAGATGGCAGGAGTATCTAAAGCATGTGTATCTACAGCACACATGCCTCGAATAATATGTTTTAACTTATGACATTTATCACCAGATCAAAAGGTTCCACTGTGTCACGTCCACCACAGACACATTTGTTTATTTCCAACCAGCCTTTTGGACGCATTTACTTAGATCACTGTGTTCCTTGATTTCTGATACTGTATTCAAATATATTTTGGTTGCAATCTATTCTTGCTCTAAATTCTTCTTGGTTTGGCCACAGCACTCAGCTGACGCTCAAACTGTTATTAAAGGCTTGCATGTCATTGTCGGACATATACCTGTTGCTCATTCCACTCGGATTAAGGTTCAGCTTTTGCTTCTAAAGCGTACCATGATTTGAGCAGGTCCATGGGTGTGCAAGTTCATTTTTTCTCCTCCGTATAGATCCCGAGGGTAATTCTGTTGTGGGAGAGAATAAACCAGGACTTAAAACAGTCCTTATCAGCAAGACTATTAGGAATAGGGCATGGTTGGTTGAACCATCTACATGGGGATTAACGGGCATTATCTCCGGGGGGGAGGGGGGGGGTTGGCGGACCTAGTACGAAGTACTTTATGGCATCAAGATGTATGTTCCAGACCTTGATGGTCCAAACATTGTGGCAGCTGCCTCAACCTTTAACATAGATAACCATTGTGCTACCTTACAGGACCGATCTTACAGGACTAACACACAAACATTTGTGTGCATCTGATCCTTCTGCTTCTGAATGTGCTCTTCCAGTTTCCTGCTGGCATACAAAAATTGGGGATCTGGTTCGAGAAAGGTGGCCAACAAAAAGGAACTTAGCCCAATGTACTGTGCTTCTGTTCCAGTCCTTGGCCTTCAAGGTACCCAAACTGTGATTCTGCAACCTCTCCCTGGATACAAAGACAATCGTTTTGTCTCCATTGAACATGTCAAGCTACACCATGTGGCCCATACTTCATTGTATGCCATGGAATAGCAGTTCTTTCTCGCAAGACTGCTCTTCGCAGCCTGTGAGTACCATCAATGTAGATACGCCCCAGCTGAGCTAATAGAACGTCTCACAACAGAAGTCATTTATAATGATCCACCATTGGTGAGTCCTTCGGAGCTGGCCCTTTCAAGTTCTATTGCGGAGTCTGTTTTTCAGCTAAGTACCTCTGGGTACGATATGGATCAAGATAATGTTTCTTCCGACAGCTCTTCGGTTTTGTACACGTATCCAGCCTGGATGTGTTTTTATTTCATGGTTACAACTCACTTATTTAGTCCCTCTTTGTATATATGTTTGGGTCTTAATCTCCTGGGTTTTCTTTGTACTGGTGGATTGGTTTGGGACTTTTTTCCTACTGATCAATGGCCATATTCTCTCGGAATGTTCCGCTACAGAACTGGTTGACGGCGTGTTGGCCCCCCATTCTTCATTGGATAAAATAAAGAAAAGCGTGTCCCTTGTCAACATGGCAGCCTTTCCAGTGACTGATGGAATTGTTTCGGATAAAGTTCCTTACGATATATTCGGTCTGACAGAGATACTTCCGATACCATATGTATTCAAAGTATCCATGGGTGATGTAATGATGCCTGAGCTACATTCAGATGATTGGGATGTTGACACTGTAAATTCTATGCTTTCTGACTTAGAATATTATATTGTTTTTGAATCAGAAGATCTATACCTGAATTCCACTAACTATGTTGATATGTACTGCTACCATCATTATGGACACCATTTCCTACATAGAACTGGTATACAGTGTCCCCATTTTAACATTAACCAATGGCCGCATCGTCCAACTCCCCCTCTAGAAAGTTCCAAAAAGATAAATATACCCGTTTCACGAGATAGGATGCTTCAGACCCCATGTCATTATTTTAAATTAATTCCAACACCACCAAAGAAATATATGCTTACTCAAACAAACCTTATGTATACTACTATGTTCGTTAATCAGTTCGCTCTTAAAGGTTATGGTTACTGGAAGAACACCATTGATTTGATATCAATTTAGGGTACGAAGTCCTGGCAGGTGCAGGGCATGGAAACCTTATTTCGAGCCCGTTTAATTCCAATACAAATGCTTTTTGTGAGTGAAACAATCCAGCAGATGATTTGTTAAGGATTGGCTAACATTAAAGAAATTAATGTGCTCTGGTGAGTGTGGGCTTTTTACATATGGTATGGGCCTGCCAAGTCATAGAGCACTTCTGGGCGCATATAGGGACAGACCTGGATTGCACCCTTGGTCGACGAAAACTCTATATAGCTGAGATATGCCTGCTTAGCTTGTATAAAAGGTGGCCAAAGAAAAAAGTGGGCGATAAGCTCCTAGACTTGGTTCTGGGAATAGCACGTTGTATAATACACTGTGGAAATCTGACCAAAGTATCACCAAACAAAAAGGTAACTGAATTCAACAATTAAGTCTCCATAGCAAGCAAATGCAAGAAAAGGAGCAATAAGAAAAAAAAAAAAGAGGAAACCCAATTCGGCATTTCACAACGAAAATGGAGAAAGTTACATGGCAAATTCAAAATCTTTTTCTAATAAGTCACAACAAAGTACACAAAATGGGTATCAGGGTAGCAAAGATGTACTACTTGTCGCGCACTGTCAATGCAGAATGTTTAGAAACAGAACAAGTCCAGATTCTCAACAAAATAGCAAACACACAGCATATAATCAACATGACTAACGGATCAAAGACCCAGAAGAATCAAAATATAATCACATCCTCCAAACACCAATCTATCATTGAATTAAACGAACTAATCAAAGCAAACAATCTAACTTGATCCCAAACTAATCCCCTTGCAGCAGAAACTTTTTAAAGCAGTATACCGAAGGCATGTGCTGGACCCAGGATGAAGTCTAACGTGAAAAGGTCTCTAGATGCAGGATCTTTCCCACCTAAACTGCAGACCTTATTCATTAGACCTCTGCTCAAGAAAAATAAACTTTAACGTTGAAGCCCTGCCACCTATAGGCCAATCTTTAACAGGCGGTTTCTGGGAATACTAAGAGTGGTATTCCCCCAGCTCTACACCTTTGATTAGAAAAATGATTTACTCCCCAACCAACAAGTTGGGTTCCACCAAGACACAGGCACAGAGACCGCATTAGTAGCCATCTGGGATGACCTGAAGCTCACAGTGGACAAGAATGGAGCGGCTTCATTATTACTTCTAAACCTATCCATAGCCTTTGACACAGTTCACCATCAGATGCTGCTACAGAAACTAGAACAACTTGACATACAAGGACATTTGTTAGAATGAATCGCCTCCAATCTCAAAGAAGAAAATGCCTGGTAAAAATGCCACCTTTCATCTCTGCTCTTCACGTCCCTCATTGTTGTGTTTTACAAGGCTCAAGCCTCTCTTCAATCTTCCATCTGCCCCGCAACATTAATGGACTTGATCTGACCATTTAATTTCACATGCTACCACTATGGTGAGGACACACAGATTCTAAAAACTTGGAAAACCCCAATGACCTAAGTAAATCAAGACTCGACAAAGGACTCCTCTGTACGGATGAAAAGATGACCAACCATCTTCAGCACAACTATGCAAAAATCAAGTTCTTTACCAGCAGACAATTAAGCAACCAAACACCTACCTAAATATGGCCCAAGGTAGGAATCAGAGGCTCTACCAGTAACATCAAGGAAAGAAAGAAGCCTTCCAGTGATTATAGACTTAAACCATTCTCCGAATGCACATTAATGAAGATAGGAAATGCACCTTCGACATGTGCCAACAGTAAAGTATATTGTTCCTTAATTAAAGATTAGAAACCACACACCATACTCATCTTTGTAATATCAAGACGAAACTGTGCCTAAGGCTAACGCCTTGACATTAAGTGTTTCTTACTACAGAAAGGATAAAATGATCCAAAATGCGGCAGCAACTTTACAACTTCATATCCAACCTACAGAGCACGGGACACCAGTAATCCTGGCTACAAATATCAAGACACTCTGCTCAGGAACATTCTTAAAACAGGACACTAGGGTCAAGATTAGCACCTTGATTTGTAATTTCTGTCCATAAGTAAAAGTTCATCAGTAGTTCCTCTTTCTCAGTACAAGCAGCAAAACTTTAATTCTGTGTCAGCCAAAATGTGAAACATAAAAACACATCTAAAACACTAAGCAAGATGTAAAAACCTGGCTTTTCCCCAAATCCCTAACAATTGGATTCTCAGACGGCAGCAAAATCCATGTCTTTTCTGAACACTCTAAGAGCGTCCAAAGTTCCAGGAACAGTATCAAATCATTCATGATCAATGGTGCACGCTCTGGTAACTGCATAAGGATCCTCTGCTGGCCGGTTGTAATTGGCACAGGCTGGATAACAGTAGCATACAAACTGCAACGGAATTATCGCTCAAGGAGTTTGCAATAGTTTACTGAACTCAGCACAGGCTATGTAAAACCTATGCACCCTGTCGGCCGTAACAAAGCCCACTTATCAAGCAGAACTGCTTTAGGAACATGCCATATCACACAAAATCCTACATCCATTCAACATTAATGAACCACTCCATACCAACATGGATAGGCAACTAACGGCGGAAGAGATCTCCCACATATAGCTGCCAGCCTGGAGAACTCTAATATCCCTGCCCCTGCCTGTCTCCTTCCCGCGGTCGCTCCGCTTCACTTCCCTACCCCCGTCCCCGCCGCTGCTTCCCCTGCGGCCCCGCCCCCTCCGCGCACATTTGCTGCCCCTGCAAACACACCTCCCGCCTCCCAGCTGCTCCTCCCTCCCCTCCTCCCCATATATGGCGGCCACTGTGCAGGCACGCCTAAGGCTAGCCCGTCTGCGCCCGTCCGCGCCTGGACCGCGCCCAGCGCCAGAACCCCTGCCCCCGCACCAGTCACGAAGACCGCCTCCGCTACGACGCCAACACCCTCGTCGCTCTCAACCCAGGAAAAACCCACACCTGCTGCAAGGCTGCCCCGAAGCGCACCCATGGTCCCTTCACCTGCCTGAACTGCAGCTTTTCCAGCCTCGAAGGCACCGAAACACCCGCCACGACAGAACCCAACCGACTCAGATGCATCCTGATCAACACCCGCTCCGCACGCAAACACGCCATGGAGCTCTGGGACCTAATTGACACCGCATTCCCGGACGTCGCCTTCCTGACCGAGACCTGGATGAACGAAGCCGGCTCGCCAGACATCGCCATAGCCATCCCCGATGGGTACAAGATCACCCGCATAGACCGCACCAACGGGGCCGGCGGAGGAATCGCCATCGTCCACAAAAACACCATCAGGGTCTCAACAAACACCAACGACACCCTCAGCACCGCCGAACACATGCACTTCCAGATCCACACGGACCCCAAGACCACCCTAAGAGGCACCCTCGTCTACAGACCGCCAGGACCCCGGCCTCAATTCTGCAACTCCATCGCCGACCTCATCAGCACGCAGACCTCTACCCACTACATCCTCCTCGGAGACCTGAACTATCATCTGGAGAACAACAACGACAACAACTCCTCCACCCTGATCGACAACCTCGGACTAAAACAGCTCGTCACGACGCCGACCCACATCGCCGGTCACACACTTGATACCATGTTCTCCTCAAGACCCCACGTCACCTTCAGCCACGCCTCCGAACTCACCTGGACAGACCACCACTGCATCCACTTCTCCTTCCGAAAACCCCCCACACACCACCGCACCCTACAGATCCCCCGCCGCTGCTGGGGCAAAGTCACTGAGGAACAACTACAGACAAGCCTCGCACTCAACCCTCCGACCAACCCCGCCAACCCCGATGATGGTGCACTTACCCTCGAACGCTGGATGAACGACTGCGCCAGCACCGTAGCCCCGCTGAAAAAACCCACCAACAGAGACACCAGCAAAATAGCCAGCTGGTTCACCCCGGAACTCCTCGCCTCAAAGCGCACCTGCCGGAAAGCCGCGCTGCCCACAAAGACGCCATCCGCAACCACCACCACCTCATCAGGACCGCCAAAATGACCTCCTTCACAGACCGCCTTGACAACAACGCACACAACAGCAAGGAGTTCTTCAACATCGTGAAGGAACTCTCCAACCCCAGCTCCAGCGCCAACGACATACCGCCATCACAAGCCCTGTGCGACTCCCTCGCCACCATATTTCACCGAAAAATCACCGACATCCATGACATTTTCAAACCCCGGACAACTCCTCCACCTGCTTCAACACCCTCTGCATGCTCCGCAAGATCTACAGATGGATCCTGACAAACACGAGGAAAACAGTCACCCAGGCCCTAGTCAGCAGCAGACTAGACTACGGAAACGCCCTCTACGCCGGAGCCTCGTCCAAGCTCATCAACAGACTACAAAGAATCCAGCACGCCTATGCACGCCGGATCCTCGACGTCCCGCGCCGCGACCACATCACCTCCCACCTGAGGAACCTACACTGGCTCCCCGTCGACAGAAGGATCTCCTTCAAGCTCCTGATCCACACATACAAGGCACTCCATAAAACCGTCCCAGCCTACCTCAACAGCCGACTCTCCTTCTACGTACCCAACAGGATACTCCGCTCCACTGACCATGCCCTGGCCACGGTCCCGCGCATCCGTAGAACCAATTCCGGAGGCAGATCCTTCTCCCACCACACCGCCAAGACATGGAACACCCTCCCCCTCTAACAACGACAAACCGAAGACCTACTGACCTTCAGGAGACCACTCAAGACCTGGCTTTTCGACCAGTAGCAGCAGCACCCCTCCCTCCCCCCAGCGCCTGGAAACCCTTGCGGGTAAGTAGCATGCTTTACAAATTAACTGATTTATTGATTGATAAAGATGTAGCCTACCCTAAGGTTCCCACCCATCTTTCTGACCCTTGACTGACTAAGACAGTGGAAGACTTTAATACAAACAATACAAATTGTGCTCTTGTCTCTCCCTTCTGCCTGACATCCCATTCCCACACCAATTTACACGACTGGTTGAACCAGCACCGGCGGTCAGCATGGGAACTGGATTGCAAAGTAAGCAACACCATAAACACAACATGGGATCTGCAGAGTAATCTAAACTGCCAGCTAACAATTACAATTTGTGTTTCTCTCGCTCACATCTCACGACGATATATGCTGCATCCAAAGAAAAGATGAGAGCACCTCTCTGGGAACTCATGCACATCACCAAAACACCTTTCAACATGGGTTGACTACAAGTAGAACAATCTTCCTACCACACCCTCCCACAGAGTGTGGCATGGTACCCGTCCACAAAATGCGCACCAGTACCACACAATAGGATAAGAGGTGCAAAAAGCCATAGGAGTAGCAATAATACTCTACCAGAAGCAACAGAAGTCTTACACTCTCTCCCCCCCCCTTACAAACTAGCAGCAAATAGGTCTGGAAGGTAAGTGATCGTGGCTCCTTACTATATGGTGAGTTGTGTTTGTGTGGTACTGTGGATGAGTTAATGAAACGAGTCAACAGGTGGATTGCCAGATGCTTGACTGCAAGGGTGAGAGACTGAATACATAATGAGTTAGTACATAGACGAATGATTGATAGACTACATGGATGGAGTATCAATTTATTTTCAGTTAAAAGCCAGACCTTCTGACTTCGCCAATTACATGTTACTATTATCCAACTTACCGACCACTGAAGGATGGAGAGTTGAGTCTGCCTTGCCAGGACTCAAACTTGTAACCTTCGATCACTATAGATGTCAACAGAGAGCGCTAACTCACAGAGCATTCTTGCTGGTAAATAATCTTTCCACGCGGTCTCTTTTTCGATAATCCTCAAGTTAGAATGGGGCAGCAGGAACGGAAAGATTTTGCATCCTAGCAGCAAAGTTATGGAAAACTTTGATCAAAGCCTTGAGACTGACCACAAAACTGCACTCCTTTCTAAACCGGCTTCCATGATTGATGAAGTATACACTTTCCAAGAAGCTTACATTGCATACCTACTTATCTCTTAGTAAACACCTCGAATACATTCGTGGAGATAGAGCACACTACAAAACAACATTACAAATCGTATCGCCAGCGGCTGAAACATGGATTGTAAGTTACGCGAGGCCACTCAACACTCAGGCAGTGATGAAAGAACAATTTAAGCAGTAGGGCCCCTAACCCTGCACCCCGAATATTGAACATTTTATGGGTTTGAATACATTTTTATTGGCATTTGAATTGTTAACTCTAATTCTTATCAATTTAGCCAGAGAAATAGGATAATAGAAACGAAAGAAACATCAGTCCATCAATTCCCCCTTTCCCTCCCACCTTCTCCCTTCCTCATTTTTAGGTCTCGTCTGAGCCAGCGCTTTAGCGCTGCTCTGGCGAGAGTTTTAGTAAGCCGGGTTTTGGAAGTGCAAACTAGTGACTTTTTTCAGGCCTCCAGCTACAGTGCATGTGCGCCGGGCGCGCGGAAATTTGTCAGCCTGCCTGATCACTTTCGTGGCTGCTTTGATGTTCTCAGTGAGCCGCGCGGCCACTGAGAACATCAAAGCGGCCGCGAAAGTGCACACCATTTGCCAGCCTGCGTGCCTCTCTCCGCCTACCCCCCTCCCTTATTCCACTTGCTGCTTGTTTAAGGAGTTAGGACTGCTAGACTTAACGGCGATGCTGCGAATGTTTCCACTCCTCTCTTTCCTTGCCACCCGCTTTCCCCGAAAGCCGTGTTTACCAAGATTGCGGCCGTAAGGGGTTATTCAGGAACAGCCGTCCACTTCCACTTTGGACACGGTACATGTTAATGACCAGACTTGGGCGTACGCCGCTGCCCCTAGCTGGCATTCACGAAGAACGGTGCTTGCATTCTCAGGAACGGCACCTGAGAGGCGACAGGACTTCCGCAAGGCCTCCCGAGCCTCCGCGCACTGGGCTGGGCAAACATCACAAGAAGCCTGGCCTTTAACACAGTGACGAACCATCCCACTCAGTGTAAACACGGCCTGAAATGTTCATGCCCAGCGAAGCTTAATAAATAGAAAAAAAAGTTTCACAGGACCTTTAGCACTGACTTGTTGCATGGAAATAAAATCTAACCCAGCATAAAATGAATAACGTCACCGTCACCGCATCCAGGTCTGCTCTAATCACCGACCTAATCTGGCACCAGGCGCCGAGGGCCCTGATGAAGAGATGCACAATTTTAATAATAATTCAGGCACTGCACATTTGCAGAATATTCACTATGACACTACACAGTCACTTTGCTATTGTTGAACAGAAACGGTGTTTTTTGCTTAGTTCTATAGAAACAACTGTTAAACAACGAAAAAACAAGATGCTGTAGATCAAGAAAAGACCAATTAGGCATAGATTTTTTGCAAGTAATCTTCATTATTCTTTTCATCATCACAGTCCCATACCAGCCAACTTGAAGAACAAGCATTGGCATAACCAACAGGTCTCGCCTTTGGGACCTAATAAGTGTTTAGTTATCCAGCACAATATCCTTGGTGCAACAACATCAAGTGTTGCATGGCTAAACACTTATAAGGTCCCAAAGACGAGACCTATTGGCTATGACAATGCTTGTTTTCAGTTCCATACTCTCTCCCACACCCGCCACTCGTTAGGATTTCAACAAAAGTCCTAATGGTCTCCCACTTGCTCCTCAATGTTACTCAAGCTGGGAGTGTGCTCGTTGAGTGGGCTTCTCAAACATTTTATAGCCAGTGATAATTAGATAATTTATTTAATTTAAGGATTTGCAAATCGGGTGGTGGTGGTGGGGAGGTTATCTTCTAGACAGAACTCCTGAGTCTTTTGCAATCTAGACTTCTGCAGCCCATCACAGGCCTCCTCGCATCCCAGTTAAGTTTCCAGGGGGCTCACGGATTATATCAGGAGACTGTCCGTGAATTGCCCGACGACTTTGTGCTGCCGCCCCCCCCATATGGAGGCTCGCCTCCCTGCGGGTGTCTAAATGCGGTGGGTCACACCTCTTTCTTGTCTGCTTGATGCTGCCGGCTGAGGTTTCCAGGATCCCTTCTCTGATGACAATCAATCCTGGCAGGTCCCCTCTACCGCTCTTTATGGGAAAAGCCAGAGCCATGCTTGCAACATGGGATCTGGAGGGCTATCATGCTGATAGAGTGGGCTGTCCAGTTATTTATTTTTTTTATAGGGACCGTCTACTTCTCTGATGTTTTAATAAAGGATCAGCTACATGGGCGCTGAGAGTGGGAGGTCTGTCCTCTTAGTTCACCTGGATTTTATTTGTTCGGAGATGGCACTCCTAGAATATTTGGAGACCATCATGTTATTAGTGGAATTAGTTCTATCATCTGGATATATAAATAGACTCCACTTTGTAAGAGAAACTTTCTACAAACTGCAGACGACTGGAAAGCTACCAACAAGGCAGTATATCCCAGCAATCTTACCGTTGTGTTACGGTTCACTTGATAAAGTCACCAAAGGATTCATGGCGCAATTGCTCTAAGAAGCGGGCAGCACGATCACTAGGGAATGACATGGTCTAATCATTAACAACCTGCTTAAAAAAACTGTTTTGTGGCGTTCTCTGAATTTATTGATGTAGGTATCAGAGGGCAGATGTCAAGAGAAGGCCTTCCAAAGCATGGGTGCTGGCACCGAAAGCTTTACCCCGGCCCCCAATTCTTACCCATCTGTGTGCCAAACAGACTGCCTGGAACTGGTGTGATTGGGACACAACTCTGCTTACCTTCACCGGATCACCATGTCCCAACAACCGGGGTGGCTGATGGACCGGGACAAGATTGGCAACTTCTCCTTGGAGGCGGCCAACTTATGCCTAGAAAAAGGTCCTCACACAGTTTGACAATTTGCCTAAATTGTACATTTCAAGTCTATATCTTTAATACTCTCCATTGCAACGTTCCATATGTGCTTATGCATTGCAACTGTTCAGATGTAAAGAGTTTGCACACGTCCCACTATATAAAAATACAAAATATTTATATCAATAAATGAAGTTGTTAAACCGTTGGCTGTAAATTTGACCTCATTCCAAATTTTTTCCTGGAATTACCAGAACACCCATGTGTCTTCGTTCTCACTGACAACAGTAATTATTACAAGCGGTTTTTACCATAACGCTGGCAACAACGTTAGTAGCGGTCCTCTGTTATTCACACTTGGAATTAATACAGCCTTCATAGGAGCAAGGACTCCGATGGGTTTCATTCTGGAATGTTACTTCAAGCCACGTGTACTGTGAGATTTTTATTCTGAAAAGTGATATTGCAAAGCGCTCCCATGCCCTCGGTGGTCTGCTTTATACTATAGAATGCCTCGAATCCTAAAATAAAAACTACCAAATGTTGCTGCACTCAATCACTTGTTCAGAGTTTTAAACCAGATTAGGTAGGCTCAGGGAACGTGAGCCAGAGATTATAAGGGTGTTATATATTGCTTTGTGCTTTAATCAGCACGTATTCCATTGTGGCCAATTCAGAGAGCTTGTCGCCATCCAAAGATGATGCATGCAGCACCAGCGAATTTATACAATACAAAGGAGAGCTCTAGAAATTAAACAGAACAGTCACCCATGAGCTGGCGATAACCACTTCGAAAAATATTCCACTGTTTTACGCTCGTGTGAAAAACTCGATTTTTTATAAGCCTTGGCGTGAAAGATGAACCGGTGCTAGAGTCCGAACCCTTGTGGATCCGGCGCTATCATCCTGCTTCATTTTTGTGTCATTCTGCCCTCCCCCCCACTTTAGTGACTGGCTGGCATCGCCAAGGGCACTAGAGGGCTAGTACCAGCAGAATAATCAAGCCTGCTGGACAGGGATACAGCCAAAGTGCAACCCCACCTCTAGTCACAGATGGTACCCCTTTATTGACGAGAGTGTTGTACGCTGATGGCAAGTGAATCTATCTAGTTGGGAGCAAAGGTCTTCCGTATCCACCCAATCTAGTAGAATCTGCTGAGTCCATCACAAACAAGGTATTTCACTCAGTGGCACAGCTAGGGGAGATTGGTCCGCACCAAGTGGCACTCTTTTTGGGGGCGGCAGAGAAGAGCAAGTCGTCCGGTCACCAAACCGCCCACCCGCGAACAAGTCGCCTAACACCCCCCTCCGCCCAAAGGAACCAGTCATCCGTCAACCCCCCAATCTTACCTGCACCGGGCGGCAAACTTAGGGGCCACCCCGGGTGGCAGTAGGTCTAGCTACGCCACTGACTTCACTTGCACCTACGTAAGTGTTGTGGGATGTGCGAGACGGGTGCAGTAAGGATGGTGCATACCTGGCAACTTGAACAACAAGCATTGAAAATGCAATAGGTCTCGCCTTTGATTAAGTTAAAGTCATTTGCTTTGCTAATGGTATTGTATAGCAAAGCAAATGGCTTTAACTTAATGAAAGGCGAGACCTATTGAATTTTTAATGCTTGTTCCTATTGGTCACGGTTACAGTGTCCAGGTCCTGAACGCAGATGCTACACGATATACGGGAGACACAACTTAGTTTTCAAATATAAGTCAGGAACGTGAGACGCGAACAACATGGTCGAAAAGAGAAGCAATGAATAAAAAAAGTTTAAGCGCATCAACTTGGGGAGGCTAAGTTGCGCGCTGATGATCTAAAGCTGTGGCATGAAGGTCCCAAATTGAGGCAAGTCCCATGCTATTCACGTCTGAGAATTAGAGGGGATTCCACTGTCACGAACAAGGTCTGGAGAGGAGGTCTCCAAAGGAGTTTGGGGCGGCGCCTTACATAAAAAGTTTTTTTTTAAAAACACCGTGCCAGCCAGCCTCAAGCGCTCCTCCCGAGCAGCCCTGCCTGCCTATCACATTATCTCTCCATCCCTGAATGTGCCCTTTTGTAACGTAACCGGAGCTCATGTAAAGCACTCCAATACCTTCAGGTAGAGTTCGAGCTATAGAAATCTGAATAAAAAACAAGCGCTCGCCATCTGTTTTCACTCGGGGCTGAGTGAAAACCTATGATTCCCACAAAGATAAGAAATACCTTCACAACAGAAGGAAAGCAGACGAGCCAGTCCGGGTGGGCTGGACAAAAAAGTGAAAAGGAGGCAACAAAGAAAGCTTATTTCCAATGGCAGCCCACTGTTTACCATAAACGGGGACGCAAGTCACTGGAAATAAGGGGCGGGGCTTCAAGCCCTTCTCTCAAAGTCCTCCTTGACAATAAAGCTCGACGAGCATGCAGCGCATGTGCGCAGCAACACTAGGCGAGACCTAAAAATCTCACTGTGTTAGGAGGGGGAGAAGGGGCTTGGAGGGGGAGGGGCCAAGTTCAGAGAAGTACCTTACAGGCAATTTTGCCCCCACCCCGCCCCCAAGACCCATCCTCCAAAAACGAAAACGCTTGCCAAGGCCTGTGTCGATGTCTTGGGGTGTTTTCACACCCCCTTAATAAATGTCAGCAGTTCAAAGCCTCGGAAAACAAGCTGGAAAATCTATTTACAGTGGTTTTCAGTTTGTTTACCCTGCCACTGTGTGATATCGGCTCCTCACCGGGTGACTGATGGTAGCCGATATTGTGTGTCACACACTGGCACTGTTTGAGTTGGGAGAGCTGACTAGGTCCTTTACATGGTCATCAGGACTGCAATACAAAATGGTGATTCCCCACACAGAGAACTGTGATTGTGCATCTTACTCTCTCCGCGTGGCTGGTGCTACGATCTGCACCTCAAAAATCCATAATACTTTCACCATCACTGCGTTTTCCTCTAGCCCTCTTTGCCCAACAACAACGTGGAAGTTCGCTCTGGCTCATCATACTTGTACTGCCGATGTCTGGTGAGGAACGACGAATACACTTTCCAACAGATTTATCCAGTCACATTATTCATCCCGACTAGAGGAAACCAGGAAGAAGCTTGCAAAAGCGTCAGTAGCTCCGATTGGTCGGGGGTATATCCAAGGCATGAGCCTTAAAAAAGGTCACAACTGTCACTACAATGCCGTTGGAAGTTGCAGAAATTCTGGCCTATGAAATAGCGCTATACAAGACAGCAGAGAGTGATCACTTGTACGGATAAGGTCTCTGGTGACTGTTCCAGATGCTGGAACCAAGCATGATTGGGTGCAACTGGAGTGGTCGCAAACCTGAGTTAAACCTACACCAACTCACGGAAGCCTCTACTGTTCAACCAATCTACAGGTGGAGAGTCCAAAGTAGTAAAAGGATATATCCAAACAGCCAATAGAATGATAGTACCCCTCTGAGGCCCAACCAATGTCGACTAAATCTACGACAAAGAAATACTAATATTAGGTCTCCAAAGATCAAAGGCTGTTTATAGCAAGACCTAAAAAGGACTGAGAATTTATTCTGGAGATCCTCACTATATGAACATATACCATCAATTCCATTGTGAATGAAACTTGGGTACGCCGGGATGGAGATCTCATACCTCAAACAGTCTGCTTAAAAAACATTAAGGGCTATATGTATGAAAGTTTGCTTTTGCGATTCTCAAATAGCGATTTTTTGCTAATCGCTATTTGAGAATCGCAAAACGTTATGTATGTAGGATTTGCAAATAATTTTGCGAATCCTACATATTCCTTAATTGCAAATTGCAATTAAGGAATAGCTCCCCATTCATTCCTATGGGAAGATACTCTCAATTTGCGATTCTCAATTAGAGAATCGCAAATAGAGAATGCAATTTCAAGGGTGCCAGGGTGTCAAAAGGACACCCTGTTGCATCCCTGAAATGTGCATGTGTGCACATGTGGCACACATACATACCCAGTGTATGTGCGTCACATGGCACTTTGAAAAATGCAAAAAAGTGCATTTTTCAGAGAAATCGCAAATTACCACCAAATTGAAGTAGGTGGCAATTTGCGATTCCTTAAGCCCAAATTGCACTTTCTGTGCCTCTTACATTGAATTTAAGGAATCGCAAAATTTGCGATTCCTTCAATGCAATCGCAAAATAAGGAATTGCAAATTTTGCGATTCCTTATTTTGCGAGGCAGTTTTACCTTACTACCTCCCACTTAGCTACATTGCGATCGCAAACACCGAAATTCTGCGAATATCAGCGTTTGCAATCGCAATTTTGAATGATGAGTATTAAAATAACTTACCAAGTTAAAAAAATGATTTAACATATTATAGTAAGAGTAATTATTTATCCTAAGGTTGGAGTTGCTGTCCTTACAAATTGTGTGGTTTACTGCAATTGTCAACATGTATCATTTTGTGGCTTAGCAGGACTGCAACAAGACTGGGTGACGAATAAGATATCCATATGCTTTGACTCAATGAGAAGGGCCACCTTCTTTTTATGTTGTGGAAGCGAGCTAGCATTGATGCGACAGCAACAGAAAGTAGATGAGGAGCTTGAGAATTAGGAGATAGAGTAAGAAGTGGCTGCTGCATTAAGGAGTCATGTCAGAATTGCACTTCGCTGCTGGTGCAGCACAGATAGCCGAGCAGAGATGGACCTCGCTGCTGGTGCATGTGGCACAAGAAGGCTGAACAGAGATGGACCTTGCTGCTGGTGCGTGTGGCACAAGAAGGCTGAGCAGAGATGGACCTCGCTGCTAGTGCGGTGTGGCACAGAAGGCTGAGCAGAGATGGACCTTGCTGCTGGTGCGTGTGGCACAAGAAGGCTGAGCAGAGATGGACCTTGCTGTTGGTGCGTGTGGCACAGAAGGCTGAGCAGAGATGGACCTTGCTGCTGGTGCGTGTGGCACAAGAAGGCTGAGCAGAGATGGACCTTGCTGTTGGTGCGTGTGGCACAGAAGGCTGAGCAGAGATGCACCTCGCTGCTGGTGTGGTGTGGCACAGAAGGCCAAGCAGCTTAGAAGTGATGCACCTCGCTTCTGGTGGGCACAGAAGGCTCAGCAGAGATGAACCTTGCTGTTGGTGCGGTGTGGCACAGAAGGCTGAGCAGAGATGCACCTCGCTGCTGGTGTGGTGTAGCACAGAAGGCCAAGCAGCTTAGAAGTGATGCACCTCGCTTCTGGTGGGCACAGAAGGCTCAGCAGAGATGAACCTTGCTGTTGGTGCGGTGTGGCACAGAAGGCTGAGCAGAGATGCACCTCGCTGCTGGTGTGGTGTAGCACAGAAGGCGGAGAAGCTTTGAAGAGAGGCACCTCGCTGCTGATGCGGTGTGGCACAGAAGGCCAAGCAGCTTAGAAGTGATGCACCTCGCTTCTGGTGGGCACAGAAGGCTCAGCAGCTTAGAAGAGATGCAGCTCGCTGCTGGTGCATGTGGCACAAGAAGGCCGAGCAGAGATGCACCTCGCTGCTGGGGCTGTGTGGCACAGGACACCGAGCAGCTTAGAAGAGATGCACCTCGCTGCTGATGCGGTGTGGCACAGAAGGCCAAGCAGCTTAGAAGTGATGCACCTCGCTGCTGGTGGGCACAGAAGGCTCAGCAGCTTAGAAGAGATGCAGCTCGCTGCTGGTGCATGTGGCACAAGAAGGCTGAGCAGAGATGGACCTTGCTCCTGGTGCATGTGGCACAAGAAGGCTGAGCAGAGATGCACCTCGCTGCTGGTGCGGTGTGGCACAGAAGGCTGATCAGCTTAGAAGAGAGGCACCTCGCTGCTGTGGCACAGAAAGCTGAGCAGCTTAGAAGAGATGCACCTCGCTGCTGATGCGGTGTGGCACAGAAGGCCAAGTAGCTTAGAAGTGATGCACCTCGCTGTTGGTGGGCACAGAAGGCTCATCAGCTTAGAAGAGATGCACCTCGCTGCTGGTACGGTGGGGCACAGTAGGCTGTGCAGAGATGCACATCACTGCCTGTGCGGTGTGGCACAGTAGACTGTGCAGAGATGCCCACTTGCTGCTGGTGCAGTGTGGCACAGCAGGCTGTGCAGAGATACCCCCTTGCTGCTGGTGCGGTGTGGCACAGTAGACTGTGCAGAGATGCCCCCTTGCTGCTGGTGCGGTGTGGCACAGTAGACTGCAGAGATGCCCTCTTGCTGCTGGTGCGGTGTGGCACAGTAGACTGTGCAGAGATGCACCTCGCTGCTGGTGCGGTGTGGCACAGTAGACTGTGCAGAGATGCCCCCTTGCTGCTTGTGCGGTGCGGCACAGTAGACTGTGCAGAGATGCCCCCTTGCTGCTTGTGCGGTGCGGCACAGTAGACTGTGCAGAGATGCACCCTTGCTGCTGGTGTGGTGCAGTAGACTGCAGAGATGCGCCTCGCTGCTGGTGCTGTGTGGCACAGCAGGCTGTGCAGAGATGCACATCACTGCTGGTGCGGTGCGCCACAGCAGGCTGTGCAGAGATACACCTCGCTACTGGTGTGGCACCAGAAGGCCAAGCAGAGATGCACCGCGCTGCTGGTGTGGTGTGGCACAGTAGGCTGTGCAGAGATGCACCTCGCTACTGGTGTGGCACCAGAAGGCCAAGCAGATATGCACCGCGCTGCTGGTGTGGTGTGGCACAGTAGACTGTGCAGAGATGCCCCCTTGCTGCTGGTGCAGTGCGGCACAGCAGACTGTTCAGAGATGCACCCTTGCTGCTGGTGCAGTGCAGTAGACTGTGCAGAGATGGGCCTCGCAGCTGGTGCTGTGAGTCACAGTAGATTGTGCAGAGATGCCCCCTTGCTGCTGGTGCAGTGTGGCACTGCAGCCTGTGCAGAGATGCCCCATCGCTGCTGGTGCAGCACAGCAGACTGTGCAGAGATACAGCTCAGTGCCGCCAACTTTTTCTCCTGGGAAGTCACAACGGAAAATACAAAAGACAACAGAATAGGGCGTGCACACAAGCAAGCCAGCAAATTACTTACAAGGCACTATTTGGTTGAAAAAAAAAATGAAAATTCAACTGCTTTCAAACCAGGTGTGCTACATTCCTGTCCTTTTATCTTTGTACTTTTGCTGGTTCATTTTCACCTTTTTGCCACATGCTTGTTGTAGTAGAGGCCCGCGCCGCACCTATATGCACTGCTCGTAGCACGCTAACCTGTTGTGACATCCGTTTATGTATACATGTGAAATGCACTCATGTACACTTTATTTACTGTTTACGCGTCTAGCCCGAGCGTTACTGATTTACAAATGAACTTTGAGTGGTTACAGCTAATAATTGCAGTAGTAAAATAAAATATTTCTCGGTCCACCGATGGGTTGATTTTATCAGAAAAAAAGCATTACTTGTGCTTTCAAAAGAACCCCAGTGGAGCTCCTATTTTCAGAGTATGGAGCCATTCCACCAGTTGTCTGGCCGAGGGAGGAAGGCAAACCCACAGATAGTCCTGCGTCGCACAGCCGTGCGTGACATGCCGCTCGCCTGCATGCTGTACCTGACGGGTTCTCATCAGTTATTACTCTGCTTTTCTTGAGTAAGTTGCAAGTGTTGATGAGGCGCTGCATTATATTGTTTTTTATTAAACCAATTAAAGATGTTATGATAATGATGATAAAGTCTGAAAGTGTTTCAATGCTGCTAATTCCAGTTTGAAAACTACCACATTAGTTGTAAATGTAAATGTATGGTTTTTTTATATAGCGCTGATCACTAATACGGGTATCTCAGCGCTGTATTCATACCGCTGAAGGAACCCTTCCTGGCTTTCCATGTGAGGGGTCCACTCCTGGGCACCCCCATGGTGAAGGCCAGGCATCCCAGCGCTGTTGGGGCCGTTGTGGAGATTAAGCAAGCTATTGCCCAGAGTTGCAGCGTGGGACCCATGATTAGAATAGTCCGCGGAATTTATAGCCCGACACCCTGCCGCGACGGAATCGAACCCTGGTCTCGGACCAGTGCTCTGCATCGAGGTCTGCCATGCTAACCATTGAGCCACCCTTCTCCACTTAAGTTATGACTTAGTATCCTTCCTTCACTATACTCTGGGGGGTACAGCACGGTTTTAAAAGTTATACAGATTCTGGAAAAAAATGACAGCGCCTTCAGCTCATTCATTAGCTCATAACCTCTCCACTAAAAGCATGAAAATACCGCTATTGAGGAGGCCAGTTCCTTCAGATTTCAGACAGTGGAAATGCGCTTGTCAAGCTTCACTAACAAAACGCTGCATTGAAGGCTTCGGGGGCACAGCGCAATCAGCAGATTTTTGCATTCTCTGAGGAGGGCATTTCCTCTCACCTTGGAGAGCGCTTATTGCGTGCATGTTTCACCCTTTCTATTTCTAAGGAAGACAACGATGTGCATAGAACCTGGGGTAAACATACCAGAATAAAAAAAGAAATGGATGGATGTCAATGAGTGCATATACATGTACAGATGGGGTGAGGGTGATAGTATGTACGCAGGTATACTTTTGTATCTATGCCTGTGTATATGCGTGTAGTGCACTGTGCTTGAAAGGACGGTGCTGTGACGCAGTAGGAGGCGGCAATGGGCCTGCGTGGGGGGGGGGGGGGAGAAGGGTGCCAGGTGGGGCAGGGCTTTGTGGTAAATATTTCATTACCGGTACTATTTTTTATGCGGTAAAGTCTAGTAAGAATAACTCAGTAAATATAAGAGGCAGAATCCGTGGTATTAGAGGTTCTAAAAAGGCTTTATTCCTCTATAAAGGAAATACAATTCGAATTGCAGGCTTCACACTCCATCACCATGAGGGTTCAGGAAGGAAGGCAATACATTATTGACAGGCAATCACTTTTATAAGAAATGCATTATAGTGAAATAGATGCAGGAGGCGTAACAGTTGATAAGAGAGATAAAATATGCATACGTAACCAAAAAGGCGGACATATAGGCGTAACTTAGAAAACGTCATTATACATGATGTCACAAGTGGGTGGATCCATAAGAGAATCCTGCAATATCAGCAGAAATATTCAGCAGAGATGCGTGCGCAGCCGCATGACGTGTGATTGACGTGCAACTAGAGGGTGAAGGGGACTTGACATTTAGCTCTACATGTGGAGACAGAAGTCTGAGGGGTCATGTCAACCTAACCCCAAATCATATCTAATATCTTATGTTTAAAGAACTGTATCATCCAAAAGGAAAGGCCTCTCGGACGGAATCTATTCTATACTGACTGTTAGTGCGTGTACGAGCGTCTAAGTGTCTACATGAGATGCGAGGGGGCAGGAATCTTCCATGGTAACAGGGGCTATGAATTACTTGCACGAGGACAGTGAGGCCTGGCCCCTTGCACGGTAGCTGGAGGAATGTTTACCTAAACTACTAGACAGGAATGCATCGGATGAGGAGCGAAGCAGATAATCTTGAAGGTGAAATACAGTTTTTGGCAGGCAACAGGCTGGATCAGGCATCGTTAGCCGCGCAGGGAGTAGGACAAAGTTCATGGATACAGATGCAGGCTCGGGCTGGAGCTTTCAGAGGCAGAAAGCAGGAAAGGCTTGATGGCAGAATTCAGGGCCTACTCGCCTGAATCTGTAAAATGTGGAAAGTGAACCACATAAAGTCGGTGGCCTTTCATACTTAGGAATGAAATATCTGACCCATTCATGGTGGATCTGAAAGAGGACATGTTGACGGTGGACGCACATGTATTTGCGTCTTCAAAACTGGAACTGGAGGGAACATACATGTACTTATAGCATGCACATGGAGCCGTTGGGGTCTACGATAGGGGACATAACTGATCACAAAATTCATATTTCCTCAGCTTGCACCAGGTGTATTGCATCCATGCCAAAGGGTTGTGATGGTGGCCCATGGATGGGTTTGTGATATCCCAGCCACACGTCATAATGGGTGCCCAGAGGCGCAACTAGAGCCAAATTTCGGGGGGGGGCTAAGAAAAAATTTCGGGTGGGGGCTGAATCTTTTAATCCATAGACAGAGTGGAGCTGCAGGGGCTCTTAGAAGGGGTGAAACAACAGCAAGGCCTCATTAACATGCACATGGTCTTTTAAAGACCTGTGAAGTGCTCGGGTGCGGCTGTGTGCGCCCCGGGAAGCTATCTCATCCCGGGCTGCCACACACGAGGGGGAGGGGGGGGGGGGCTGCTGAAGCCCTGTGAGTCCAATTGGTGTTGCGCGCCTGTGGGTGCCCACAACATCTGCCCACTTCGTAGTGCTTTGCAAATGTGTGGGCAGCAATGAAGGCACTGCTGCTGGTCCGGCTAGAGACGGGTGAATGAGAAAGAGACATGTACAGGTTTACCAACAAAGAGGAAGAACGTGTCGCGTACAGATCCGCAGACTTTGAGGAAGTACTGCAGAGAGGAGAAGTACTGTGGAGGCCATGGGGCGTTTCACAGGTACCTGACTTACTCTTGCCAAGCAGTCTACGTACTTTTGGTAACCGAGATATTGCTTAAGATGGTGATCGGCAGTTACTGATAACACACTCAGGGGTGTGCAATTTAATAAAATATCTACTTTTCCATGGGGGAGGTTGCTTCATAAATCTACTTGTCATGTAACAAAATCTACTTGACCCTTTGGTGCCATGTAGTGCAGTGGCAAATTATGGCAGCAATCTCATTATATAATAGCTCTAATATAGCCTCTCCGATTATGCCAGGGGTCATACTATAGTAGTGTTTGAAAACTTGCAATCCCCTTATGTTGCCACGTTTCTGCAGATCTACATACTGGGGCTGAAGGTAGTGGTAAGCAATAGTTCCAGGGTTAGAATGCCCTATTGAGCCAGTGCAAACCCACTAACTCTAATGTTTTAAGGGTTTTCAAGAATCCTTCTCTAATCTTTTCTCAGACTGAGAAATGTTGGAAATTTACTTCTGACAATGGTAGATGTAAACCTTCTTTTTTCAGAGTTGGGGAAAAAAGTGGTTGAAGGGAAAGTGAACTTGCAAACCCTCAGATTTTCGCATGAGCAAATCTACACATGCTAAAATGCAGTTCACAAATATTTTCTAGGAGTACTATTTCTTGTCCCACTTCTGTAAATTATTGGAAATTCACGAAAGCCGTAGAGCTGCACTTAATGCAAGGACATATACCATGGGTGCAGTTTTGGGACCTTCTGTAATAATTTGCCCACTCATTTGGTCTGGCGTTGACCGTGACCTTTTGTGTTTATTAAAATTCTGTCTCTCTCTCTCACTGTATCAGCTGGCTTCACTGTGAGTGACAGCATTTTGCTCTTTCACAAGGAGCATATCGTCATACAAAGTAGTTTTGTTCAGTGCCAGTAACTACTGTGGCAGTGTGTGCTTTTTGAGACCAAATCAATTTTTGTTTTTGCCAATGTTTGTTATAATGGTGAGGGTCCGGAAGCTCCCACACCACTAAGGTTTTACAAAAACCATGCCAAAATAAGTCACAAATTGACAAGACTAAAAAGATGACCAACAATTTAAGCCCTACTGGCTTTGCCAGTGCCTGTTTATTTTTGTTTCCCATAATCTTACTAAATCTGTTTATGTTCCATTATGAATACTTTTGGGAAATACTAGCATGCATCAACACATGTTACTAAATGATGCTGCAAAGAAATGGTACCTGAAATTTTCCAGTAGTTAAGCGAAATGTTTTTTTCCCCCGCTTTCATTTTTTTATGAACATTTTATTTTGAAAGCAAAGAATCATCAATCTTGCTTTCAAGCTTCTGCAAATATTTGCATTGAATCAGAGAGCATTCTGGGAGCATTATACATAGCCTCAATTTGCGTACCTTTGAAAACGTGTTTACGCATTTTTATAAAGGAACCACTGCCAGTAGTGCAGTCAGAGCTTACAACATTAACTCGGAGCTCTCACCCTAATAACAAAGGCTTTGCATCAATGAACCATAAAAACAAGTTTGAACAGCATTAACATATGGACAAACATATTACCTTAACTGCAGACAACAGTGCCCTTCACTGATCCAAAATGTGGTACTGCAAACTTGCAATCAAAAGGGTTTGTACTGCATGGGTTGGGCCTACTTGTCCCAAGGACAAAATACACAGGAAAACGTGTTGCCCTTGACCCCAAACAATATGTCCTGGGCGTCGGGCTATAGAAATTCCACATCACTGTGCACTACAATTCTGTTGTGTCAAGTAGTGTGTATGGGCACACTGACCCGCACATCGGTTGCGTGGTCCATGCCCAGGTTTCACCTTGGAGCAGCACATCAGACACAACAAAGAAACACTGAATAGTCTGCGCCACTCACCAGCCTCTGGAAATTGCCTCAAACAGAGTTCTTGCGCGTTTGATGCCTCTAAGCGATGTTAACAACATGCGCCACTGCCACGTAATTCAATGGCAGCCACCCCATCGACCCTAGAAGACAGGCAGGCCTGAGCCTGCCTGATCCGGCACTCAACAAGTGACCCCCCCCCTTCAGTACAAATGACCGAAGCAGTCTCCACCCCAATGAGACCCATTGTGGCCACCCATGTGAGCACGGCTGCACGCAACTCCCCTCCCCCCTCCCCCCTCCCCCCTGCCCCCCACGCTCATGCCTGTGCATGCATGGTCCAGTGGAATACAAATGCAGCTGGTTCAGTACACAGACCCAACAACCAAACAAAGCAGGAAAAAAAAAAAAAACACTCCAATTACTAAACGTTCGCCTCGAACTAGGAAACAATCAGAAAGAGGAACCATTGCTGCAAACCAGTGCCGCATGCAACCATACCCAAGCAGACCCCCAGGACATGAGCACGCACTGGGTGTGCCAAGCAAAACAAAAGACCAAAACACAAAGATGCAGACTGTTCCAGTGAGACATTGCAGCACAACATCAAGAGCCGCCAACCTCGGAACTGGGGAATCGAACGCGAGTCCCAGCATCGGCTCCCCCACGCCCACAGAAATGCAGAGACAAGCCTACCCGAAATGCAAACAAAACCAAGGCAGAAAGTTAATCAGTACCAAACACCTCTACCAAAAAAAGCTAAAATTTCAAACACAACACGCTGGCTGAAACAAAACAAAAAAATGGGGGTGGTGAACACGGACAACGGGAGGGGCGGGAGCAAAGGCAACATAGGCAGTGCTCAGAGACCGGATCAGATCACAGACACGTGCAAAGAGAACAAGAGGTCACAGGCAAGTAAGAAACGTTGTTGCTCTACTGAATGCAAAAAAAAAAATAGTGTGCAAGACAAATGATAAATAAACCCAGTAGTAAGGGCACATGTAAAAGGGGCGGTCACCAGGAAAGTGAAAACACACCCAAAGGCGGAACAAATGGAAGCGTTTCATCAATAAGATAATAGCAATTTAGAAAGGCAGCTGAAATTACAAATGGAATGCAGTGGGTGTGGTCTAACCTCACAGAGCAGCGCATGCTAGGCTCGATTTACAAACGGAACCAGAGCCCAGCCACCCACACCTGCTGCGAAAGGACAGGCGAGTTCCCTACACTGCTAATCAGAACTAAAGCATAACAACCAAAATATGCGAAAAATACAAATATTAAAATCAAATTAAAATAACATCTGTGTGAAAACAGTATCAAGGGCAAGGCACTAACCCTGCTAGGCTCCTTTTTGTCTGAGCAATCTCAGGAAGTCTCTCTGGGGAACATGGTATCCCCCCCACCCCCCATTTACATTACCTTGCGGGGTTCTCCAGGGATCTTCACTGAGTCCAACGTTATTCAACCTTTACGTTACTCCTCTTGCTAGCCTAGTAAGAAGTTATGGCTTTGCCATTGTGTCTTACGTGGACAATACTCAGAGCATCGTCTCGGGTGAGCAGCTCCGTCAGTCAGACAGCATCAAGGTTCTGCGACTGTATGTGCACATAGCAAAATG
Source organism: Triturus cristatus (assembly GCF_964204655.1). NCBI lineage: Eukaryota > Metazoa > Chordata > Amphibia > Caudata > Salamandridae > Triturus > Triturus cristatus. The sequence goes on from NC_140591.1 coordinate 1,457,647,198, forward strand.
GATGACAGACAACTGTTTGAAATTGAATTCCTGAAAGACCGAAGTCCTGTTGCTGGGGAATAATCCATCATTTTGGACAGATAAATGGTGGCCGGCTCTACTTGGCCCCTTACCAAACCCAGTGCATAAGGCAAAAACCCTTGGTGCCATTTTTGACACCATGTTGTCTTTTGAAGCACAAATTAATTCGGTCACTTGTGCCTGCTTTTTTTATTATGAAAATACTGAGGAAAAGTCACCCAGCAAAACCCCTAGAACTAAGGAAGACGGTAGTGTCAGTGTTGATTTCCTCAAGACTGGAATATTGTAACGCCCTTTTCTCTAGTGCTTCGAGGCGCAACACAAACAAACTTCAAATTGTCCAGAATGCAGCAGTGAGAATGTTGCTGGGCATTCCTAAATTTGAATCAGTCTCCACTGCCCTGGCTGAACTACACTGGCTACCGGTGGCCAAGAGGATACAATTTAAATCACTGTGTATTGCATTTAAATCCCTCAACAATATGGGGCCTATACAGCGGAAGAAATTTCTAAAGCCATACATTCCAACTAGAGCCCTTAGATCTGCTGAACTGGGAAACTTAATTGTTCCTAGAGTCAACAAGGTTAGATCGGGAGGAAAGTGTTTCGCGGCCACCACCGCCAGCTTATGGACTCCCTGCCTACCTCTCTGAAGAAAGAATCTAATCTTCTCAATTTTAGAAAAGGCCTAAAAACATGGCTGTTTATAGCATAAATCATTTTTGCTGCCTTCCGCTCAATATTTATCAAAAGCAGCGCCTACACACCCCAGGGTATTTGCCGTGCTTTACTAATTTCAAATTGAATCAAATCAAAATCAAATCAAAAGGATATGCTACATTAAAAGTGAGGGAGCAGAGCACTCAACAGTAGTTAAAACAAGCATTTGCAATGCAATAGGTCTCGCATTCGCGAGAGTTTAAGCTATTGACATTGTTAACTGCCTTTTATTTATGTTTTAAAAATCAACACATAAATAAAAGGCATTGTCATTTACAATGTCAATAGCTCAAACTCTCGTAAATGTGAGACCTATTGCATTGCAAATGCTTGTTGTTTTGAGAATCTGGGTCACCCTATATTGTCTAGCTATGGCGGTTGCTGCCTGCAGCTGTTTCGAATTTAACAATCGTATCTCATAATTCGGCGAGTTCCAGTTGTGCTAAAAAAAAAATAAAAAAAAACATGGGCACTGCCCCAAAGTTGCGTGCAGATTTGAGCGTTGTACAGAAAGTTGAGAGTTTCTGCTGGGGGAAAAAACGGAGACCGGCTCATTTGTTTGAAACAAAATTCTTAGAAATTGTTGCATCAGGACGCACCCGCACGGTATGCACAGTCCCCATCTTTCAAGTGCTGTATCCCACTTCCTGACTGAAAATGCCCCGTGCTCATCACACTGACGCTCTCACATTGGCGTGCCATTCTGAGATGCTTCAAGTTTTCACGACCCGACAGCAGCATTATTTCGCCCCAGAGTGCTCCCGCTGTCTACTTGTTCTGTAAACATCCGCAGGCTTCCTTGTTCGCCACTGTCTGTCGTGCGGTTGCACAATGTCTGCTGAGTCACACCCTCCGGTTGCTGTAGCACTCATTCCTTGGATACAGTCCTCCTATGCCAGCTGTGAAAGCACTCTATCACCTAGCTACACACTGACTCTGTCCCGAGCGCTCCTGCGCACGCTCGCCTTTTCCTCAGTAAATAAAAGCGCACACCCATTTGAACAAGGGGCCAGCGGACTTGCGCACTAAACTCCACATTAGTCCTAAAGGTATTGCATGAGACGCGTGGGTTGTATGTGAAACGTTTAGGTTTTGCAGCATGCAGCCGCCCGTAGTGAGTGCGAGTGACTGCTCTCTGTTCTTGTGTTCCTTCAAGCAAAGCAAGACGGCCGTGAAGCTGAGGTAAGTCATGAAGAAGATGGCAACTAACAACCATTGACTAAGGCAATAGTCGTGACTTGTAGATATGATGTCATTTGTCTGGATGCAAGGACATAAACAACAAAATACCAGTCGGGCGGCACACTAATGCAAAGCACAGATTTTTAGTTTACGTGCTTTTAAGGCACGCCCTTAATTAGATTAGCCATTCTGCGTTGAGAGACCCCCCCCACCCCCCCAAGTTTTTCATCACACTTAAAGCACTGCCTCCATGTCCCTCCTAATGAACAAGATTTGATTGCCTGACCTCAGCATGGACACCTCTGGGCATGCCATTGGGCACGCGCAGTCTTAGGGGAGGACGGGTACAGCCGGCTCGCAGTGACGATTTTGTAGAGGCGGTGCTACGGTTGCAGGTAGCCAGTGACGTCACTGGAGGCGGGGCCCCCGCAGGGTACAGTAGACCGAAGTGTTTTCAACATGGCGGCGGCAGCGTGCGGGTTGTTAAACGGAGATCCCTAGGGGGAAGTGGGGGCAATTCCTGCTAGTGGCCAGGAGTATCAGGAGGGTGCTTGTGGTCCACGTCTGGACAGTTCTAGACTGCGGGCCGCCTGAGCTGTGAGGCAAACCTGTGGATCTCTGCGACTACTAGGTCGCGTATATCTGAATGCTTCATTAACATAGTATAGTCTATCGTCCCAGAATTCCCGATGCTAAACAATCGCTAACTTTTAGTAGTCAATGGTTCGCTGGTTAGACATTTAACAAGCTGTCTCCGTGGAGCCGACGGGGGGAATGGAAAGTGAAAGTGCATGAGGCTGCTATGGACGGAAGGGGGACAGGAGATGTGCACACCGCATGGATATACGTGCACATACACAGGCTCCAATCCGCCAAAATCCCTGCGCGTGCCCATCTCCTGTCCCACTTCTGAGGCAAGTCAGCAACAATAGATCTCGCTGGCGGCAGCGCTTTCGTGCTGTGTTCGCCAGGCGAGACCTAAAACGGGGCAACAGAAAGCAAAAACAGAACAGGTACACTGCCAGGAATGAATGCATTTGAACACAGCTAGTTAAGCATGGTTACTGGCTAAAAAGCAGTAACTTTGCATTGCAGAAAGTGCTGCCATGAGGGCACCACTCAACGCAAAAAAACTAGAATATCGTAATCCAGTGATGCAGCTCACCTTGTCTTCCAATCTACTACTTTATGCCTAGGATAGTATGAAACATCACCAGTTTTGTTAAGCAACAAGACCCAGCAGTCTGCCTAGAAACAGAGACGAAAAACAAAATGGAGAAATAAAAATGGAACTGAATCCCAGTCACTCCTGCAGTGACAGGAAAGCACTACGCTGCTAACTGGAACAAAAACACGACTAACAAAAAATAAAAAAAGTATGACACAGAAAAGTTAACAGAATCAGTTAAAAAAAAACACAAGTGGGTGAAAATGCTTACCTAAAGAACAAGTTACTTACCTTCTGCAATGCAGTTTCTGGTGGCTGGATAGTCTATTTGACCGCAGATTCCTCACTTTTAGCGTATCTCCCCTCCCCCAGCATCAGACTAGATCGGAAGACTTCTAGTTGGTGGCATCATGCGGCTCCACAGTGGCTCCCTACCGCCCCAGAAGGGATGGAGCGAGCCACATATAAGTGCCACCCCTGCCTGTTAACATCAGTTTCTTGCCTCTTCCCTTTCTACGCCTTCAAACAGGGAGTATAATACAGATAGCCAACAATGTGCTGATCTCTTATTTGAGACGCTTTTAGCTGTTAATGAAAGGCCACTCACCAGAACAGGGAAATGAGAAGGCAGCAATGGACTTGTTTAAATATAGTACTCAGCATTATGGGTTGGCGGAATTTGCGTAGTCACGCTACGCAAAACACCACGAAACGGTTAAGAATCTCCGCAAGCACGCAGAAAATCCACAAACACGTGGAATTGCTTGTACGCGATGCTTTTTTCCTGTTCGCAGACGCTGTTTGCGTGCTCGGGGGAAATATCTTGCGAACACGCATTTTGAGAACGTGTACAAGCAAAAAATTCCGCGAGGCCGCGGAACGCAGAATTTTGGGCAATTCCGCCTTCTCCGCGGAACGCGAAATCACCCAAATTACCCACATTCCGCAAATTCCGCGAGCGGAACAGAATTTACCGCTCAGGCCTACTCAGCATAAAGATCATTATCGAAGGTAAGTAACTTGTACATCTGATGAATACTTCCAACTGCAGGTTCACCTTTAGAATGGATACATAAGTAGTACCTCCCAAAAGGTGGAGGGACTGGGGAGAGAACTCTGTTTAAAACGTCATGCTGGACGAGGGAGCATATTGACTTTTAGGTCGGACCTGGCTGTTAACGCTGTGCTTTGTGAATGTATGCACCAATGCCCATATCGCTGTCTGTCAGATATCAAGAACCTTGCAGCCATTGTTGTGGCCTTGGCCATAGTCGATTGAGATCTCGGACCCTCAGGGACTGTTTTTTGGCTAACACGGAATAGATCTTAATATCACCCACCTCAACAGCATGCTCTTCTGCACTGCCTTACCTTTCTTCACTCCAGAAAACCTCAGTCTTTGTACCAACAATATAAAAATTCAAACCGCTTTTCAAGTTCAACTAATGGGGCCTCTACTCCTCTTTCAAGGGGCGAGGCAAAGAAGGATAGTCCAATGAGAAAGGAGTCACAACTTTGGGTACATATACCACCAAAGTTCTCAGCAGCAGTTTGTCCAGGAAGAAGGTAGTGCATGGCGGTTTCGCTGAAATTGCCTTTAGTTAACTCAAGACGAGCTGACGTTATGGCAATAAGGAAGATAGATTTTGTGGTCATGAGCCACAGGGGGAACTATGCATAGGCTCAAAGTGAATACACATAAGAAATGTCAAGATGAAGTTAAGATCCCACTGTGACATCACAAGTGGGAGAGAACATGCATGTCGAAGCTTTAATAAACAGCATCGCAACTGGTGATTTCAACATGCATGACTGGTCCGGCACCTGTAGAACAAATAACCTTTCAAAGTGTCCTCTGCAAGGTTTTACTGGGCCAAAGACAGAACAAACAACAGAACATCAGAAAGCTTAGCCTGCAAGGGGTCAATATTCAACAAAGAGCACTAGTCAAAAACTTGTCCTAACACACAGAACAGAAGGATTTTGTGGAAGGGCATCTGGCAGCAAAAATTACATCCACCGTCTCAGATGGCAAGTCAAATCCAGTCAAAATTAAATTGGTCAAGTCCCCAAGGTCCAGGGCAGATAACATTTGAGTGAATGTGAGCATTTTGAATTTGTCTTTCTACAGGAAGGCATTTGGAGGGCAAAGGTCCAGGATAGGACTAAGGCCCCTGTCTGTTTTTTGGTATGAGGACGTGGCATGAATAACAGACCTCGTCTCTCTAAGAAGTGGGTACCACTTCAATGGCAACTTTAGAGAATAAAAGAGGCCCCTCTTAAGTATTAGACAGATGATCCCCTGGCACTTGCTCTGGTACAGGAAGAAAGTAGAGTGAAGAGGAATGAAAGATGGAGCGTAGCACACTTGAACAATCTAAAAGACCCATCTTTTGGATGTGATGGATTGTCAACCTAAGGGAAAATAAGTAGGAACCCTGCCCAATCACCCCCCAGTTGGGCATGCATTTCTGGAGATAAACTAAAGTGTCATGGTGGCTGTGTAGCAGGGGATAAAGATTTGGAGGAAATATGCCCCTGATGTACTGTGTGGTGTGCAAGTGCCACATCCGCACCCCTGAAAGGATTAGGCTGTCTGCTACAACATTGGCTGGGAAGGCTTCCATGGTTTATGGGCTTGCATCCTGGAATAGTCTCTAAATTTGCAGAACTGATGGGGAATTTGTTTTGAATGAGACAAAAACATGTTGTAGTTCGAGAATTTATATGGGGAGCATAACTTGTGTGGAACTAGGACTACTCTAGGTTAGTAAAAATCTCCTGTATTCATGTACGCCCAAGCAACGGGGGTGGGAGGGGATGGGGAGGAGGTTAATTGCGTTCTACTATACGTGTTAAGTCTTTGTGATAAACACATAATAAAAAGATAGAAAAAAAGCATGCATGCTGCAGCCCTGGTGTCTTTCAACCAGTCCAGCGCAGAGTCTGCCTTCTCTCCGATGAATCTACAACTATAAAAATAAATTTCTGCACATACCCAGAAAATCCAGTCTCCCTCATCCATTCTGCAAAGCATGGCACTGGAACCAACAGACCTGCCAATATAACCTGTGGTGTCTAGTCAAGCACCAGGACTCGAGCAGCTTATATATGCTGCTAGACCTGTAGGTCTAGTGGCTTTATCTATAATGCACTCAACCCAGAGAATATGGTAACTTTTTTTTTTTTTTTTTTTTTTAAATTAGCAGCTCCAGCATTCCAAAAAACGGTTTATAAATACCATATTACTAGCAAAAAGAAAACATGAAATGGCCACTATAGTACGTCTCTGAAAATGAGCCATGTTCCAGAGGTGTGTCACCAGTGACCTGCCTCATTCATAGCAAACACTTCCCTGCCTTACCCACCTTGCAACCTTACCCTCTTACTCTTGCAAAAATATATCAGTTGACATGGGTTCCTCAGAGGAGTCGAGCATCACCCACAGCATATTATTTCGTGTGGTGTCTCACACCAGGTGAAAGACACAAATAAGTCTCTGTCTTTCTGAAGGAAACTTTATAATTCACTTGGAATTTTACCAGAACACTATACACTGAGGCAGGATAGTGAACACACAGTCAGGCCAGTTGCAAAGTGTGAATCCTACAAAGGACATTCACTACTTCACTGCCCTCTTAGAGAACTGGCAGATGCTGAGCAACGCCCAAGGGTGATCTCCAAGGACGTATATCCGTCATGCATCTACTCAGCTGGTCTGCGAGCTACTTGGTCCATATCCTGGAGAGTGCCTACACTCCCCAGATCCTGAAACACACTGGTTATCTTTCCCAGCTGAGCACATGCCCTTTGGACAGCTCAGATTCCTCACAGCTGGCAAATGGCACAACGAATGCCACTTACACACCCCATGTCGGGAACGCAAAGCTCAAACAAACGCACAAGTCCTGCACAGGTCCTGCCATGCACAACTCATTCACACTCTACAGCTCCTATCAGGGATGTGAGTTCCACAGCACAGCCCGTCAGTGGCGGCTCCTCCGCTACGGTGAAGTAGCGTCGCCCCATTGCTTTTCAGCAGTGAAACATTTAAAAACAATGATAATAACAAAGGCTATTATTATTTTCGTTTTCCTCGCTCACATCCTGCAGCCGAGCAGAAGGCAGGCCGGCCGTCCATTCTGAGATGACAAAGCTGCAGAAAGGAGTCGTCGTCGTGGCACTGCTTTGAGTGCACATGACAGTTTGGCCGGCCATCTAAGGCGGTACAAATCGTCATGCGCACTTCGATTTCATTACAAGACCAGAGGCTACATTATGCAATAACTTTTATTGCTGCCCAAGATATGCAGCCCTTCAAAGTGTAACCATTACATCACAAATAAAACATTCCAATCAACATAACAATGCGCCAAAGCAACCAAATATCTTCCTCTTTTATTCACTGCTCACCGGACAGTTAAGTACAACTTCTTCCAACCTCATATACTTGATGTCTTTTGATCTAATTTCATAATCTAAACTCGTTTTTTTCACAGTTTCATTAGAATGGTAAGTAAGCCTATCGATGTAGGCTACACTTAGATAATATTATCCCTTTTCAGGTAAGTTACATAACGTCCTTTCATGGACACCCTTCCAATTTATTCCGGTTTTATTCACTTCCCTTTTGCTTAAAACCAATGCGTCCACATTGAGGACAACGTGAGCCATCATTAACGGACGGTAGACACGCTTTAACTTAACTGTGTCTTCCTCCTCTTTGAATCATCATACGGAGACTACCTTCAATCGTTTTTGCTTTTTCCCCCCATGCGATTTTAATACGCTTTATTTTTAAAAAATACGAATGACCTAGTCCTCGCGCTGCTCCCTCTCCCGAGCACGACTTCCCTACGGTGAGACGAGCTCCTCTAGCTTTCCCCTAGGTGACCCGCTCACAAAAATGAGCGACGTCAATGGCACGTGGCCCGCTCTAACAAAAGAGCTTTGTGCTCCCTTTGTGACCCCCTCCCCCCCCCCCAGCAAGCAAAAATTAGGCTTCATGAAAGCCTGATCTTGTCTCGCCCGATGTATCTCCAATCACACGCTGATCTCACACTCACAAACCCCGATTTTAACTCACGCTGACATTTCCATGGAAACGAACAAGCAGAGCCAACAGCTTTTCCTTCGTTTTTCCTCGGGGAATCAGCTATTTATATCTGCTCGTACTAGCGCATTGACTTCTATACAATCTGAGAAAAGGATTTTAAGGAAAATTACTTAAATAACTTAAAATAACTAGAATATAAAAAATAAAAGAGAGGAGTTTAATTAATTTTATAGTTTTAATCCATAGATCTCATTAATTAACTACCCTAATATTTATTTAAGGATAATTACATTACATTATGTCTCAAGGTGAGTCTGACTCTCATCCAATTAATGAATCTCCACTCACTGAGTCCTCTCTCATGAACCTTTTCGAGAGACAATTAAAAAATTCATTGAAAGAAGCTGTGGAGGCAGCATTGGCCAAAAGGAATACTCATAATGAAGAACAAACTATTTCCTCAGATGAAGACCACGACTCCGTCCCAGTCAAAGGCGGTAAGGCAATTAAAAAATGCAAACACATTGAGCCTCACAGTAACCTTGGCACTACTTCAGGTGACAGAATTTTATCCATTGGTAGCTTATGCGCTACAAAAGACCCAGGTGCGCCGAGCGGCACAAAAAGAATGAGCGACCTAAATGCCCCAAAAAGTACGGGTGTCCCTCGCGGCACAATAAGATCAGGTGCACCTCACGGCACAATAGAACTCATCGAAGATGACGAGAATTACCGGTCTCCAAATTACATGTTTGATGAGGCCGATGAATACATCTTTGACCCGGAAGAAAAAATGGAGGATGACCTAGACCAAGATCTGGCGCAATCTAGCAATTCGAATATAATTAAAGATCCATCCGGGTCCGAGATGTTTAACCCTTCGAAGATTACCCATCCTAGAGGTTCAGATTGGTGGCCTCTAGATCATATAGCCAAATTTATAAAGTTTTGGATTAGAAAACCGCTAAAAAGAAACTCTAGAAACCTAATGAAATCAGAGTGTCCAAGACCCTTTTTGGATAACCAGGCCGGCTTAACCCCCAATCTAGACCCTGAATTACTCACATTCCTGTTTAAGACTGGAAGAGATCCTCGCAAGGGCCTGGAACGGTGCCTTAAGCAGTGCCAAGATAAACTACTTGACACCCTTGGCCCCCTTGCTAGCATTCTGGATCTAGCCGAGGAATCCTCCTTGAACGGTACCCCAGTGGATACCGAACTCCTTGGAGGATGGAGCCAACGTGCAATCTGCCTCCTCGGTAATGCTAACGCCAACCTGACCTCTGAGAGGCAGAGAGCCATTCTAATGCGGATGAACCCCAAACTGGGAGATCTGGCTAATAAAGATACTCAAGGAGACCCTAACGGACTACTCTTTGGAGAGTCTTTCATTAAAACACTTGGAAATTACGTATCAACTTTCTCCGCCTTTAACAAAGCACAATCAAATATGAGAAGAATGTTTGGAGGAAGAGTTTTTGGAAGGGCTGACAGGGGAGGACCGGCCGCCAGACAAGGATTCAACAGGTCCTCATACCATCAAAACCAACGCGGTTACTCGAGATACTTCCGGGGGAACAACAACTTCTATCCCCAGAGAGGCCGCTACACTCGAACACGAGGCGGTACCAGTCGTGGAAGATTCCAAGGACAAGGACAACAAGGTAAGACGTTCACTTCCTGGTTCTTCCCTCCCAAGGGTAGGGGGAAGACTTTTCCTTTTCAGACACAACTGGTCCACCATAACGAACGATGCCTGGGTCCTAGAGACTGTGAAGGGTTTCAAAATAGATTTCATTACTATTCCTTACCAGACCAAACATCCCAGGGAACTTACCCTAGATCAGGAACAATCCTCTTTGGCAGACACAGAGGTGACCCAAATGCTAACCAAAGGAGCGATTCTCATCGTCTCAGACGCCAGTCCAGGCTTTGTGAGCACAATCTTCCTTGTAAAAAAGAAAGACAAGGGATGGTGCCCTGTTATAAATCTAAAAGATTTGAACTCCTTTCTCGTATACAGACACTTCAAAATTGAGGGTATACACATTCTGAGAGATATCCTCCAAGAGAAAAATTGGCTCATAAAACTAGATCTCAAGGACGCGTACTTTACGGTCCCTATGGATCCAACCTCTCAAAAATTCCTGAGATTTGTATGGAGAAATGTAACCTATCAATTTTGTTGCCTTCCCTTCGGTCTATCCTTAGCTCCTTGGTGTTTCACCAAGATACTGAGACCAGTGGTCTCCTTCCTAAGGAGAAGAGGAGTTCGCCTCATTATCTACCTAGACCACATCTTACTGATGTCCCAAAGCAAAGAAGAATTACTGACTCACTTGAAATGGACTGTGGATCTCCTAGAGAGTCTAGGTTTCATCATCAATGTGGAGAAATCCATTATGACCCCTTCTCAGAACTTAGAGTTCCTAGGCTTTCAGGTGAATACACCTCTAACCCAATTACAACCTCCCCAGAAAAAATTATCAAAAATAAAGAAAGACGTTTCTTATGTCCTATCCAAGGACTCATTCAGCCTGAGAGAACTTGCAAGGATAGTAGGTCTCTTATCTTCATCCATTCAGGCAATTTCACCGGGAACCTTACATTACAGGGCCTTACAAAGACTGAAATCTTCAGGACTGAAGAAAGGCCTTTGGTATTCAGACCTTGTTCCCCTATCCCCGGAAGCTCGAGAGGACCTACTATGGTGGCGCAACAACTTAGACAGTTGGAATGGAAAAGCAATATTCGGGAACAGCCCGGACCACACATTGGAATCCGATGCAAGCAATCTAGGCTGGGGTGCCGGACTTGGGAAATTAGGTCCCAAGAGGAACTTCCCTTACATATAAAATTGCCTGGAAATGATGGCCAGCTTGAACGCCTTTATGAGCTTCAAGCAAATACTGAAAAACAGTGTAGTTCTTATCAAATTAGACAACTTTACAGCGGTCACCTACATCAATGGGGAGCCAGGTCAAAGATTCTAGCAGATCTGGCCCAAAAGATTTGGTATTTCTGCTGGAATCAAAAAATAATTCTGAGGGCAGAATTCATCCCAGGTCATCTGAACACAAGAGCAGATTGGAACTCGAGGTTCCTAAAAGACTTGAGCGACTGGAAACTGAACCCTTTAGTTTTCCAGAGACTTCAGGATCTTTCGGGTCCTTTTGAGATAGATCTCTTTGCCAGCAGACTGACTTTTCAAATAGATCGCTTCTTCAGTTGGAGACCAGACCCTCTAGCAATTGCAGTGGGACGCTCTTCTTCAACCATGGGACACACCAGGTTCTTATGCCTTCCCTCCTTTCGCACTAATTCAGAGAGTACTCCTGAAAGTTCGAATGGAGCGTTGCCACATTGTTCTAATTACTCCCTTTTGGAGTTCTCAGGTATGGTTCCCAAGCGTGATGGAGTTAGCGATAGAAACTCCCCGATTTATCCAAGGGAGTTTAGACCTCCTTCAAGGCCCAGAGGGAGAGGTACATCCTCTTCTTTTAGAGGAAAAAATGAACCTTCTTGCCTGGAAGATTTCAGGGGTTCAAGAAGATACTCAGGCCTTTCGGGAGAGGCTTTAAATCTTTTGGACGAATCTTGGGCTCCAGGAACAAGGAGAAGATACACTGGGGCTTGGAAAAGATGGTGTAGTTGGTGCCTGGAACGGAATATGGATCCCGTGGACGCAACTGTAGTTGATGTAGCAAACTTCTTAGCGGACCTCTTTAAATCAGGACTTTGCTATAGAACAGTTAATTGTTATAGATCAGCAATTTCTGCAGTGCATTCCTTGTTAAATGACTTCTCTATCGGTACTGACCCCCTAATTTGTAGAGTGATGAAAGGCATAAGACTCAAACGTCCACCCAAGGCCAAATATGATTCATTATGGAAAGTAAATCTTGTCTTTGAGCTTTTTTTATCTTGGCCTGATAACTCTTCCCTTACGAGAAAACTCCTCTCCATTAAGTTAGCTACTCTACTTTGCCTTACATCTTTTAGACGAGTGTCAGATGTTAAAGCGTTAGAAATATCCAATAGGTTTTACTCTCCTGATGGTGTATTATTTGAAATATGGAAAAGAACCAAAACAATGTCTGAGAATATTTTCTATCCTTTCTTTTTTGACTGTCACAGACTTTGTGTGGTAAGTTGCATGAAAGTATAAGAACAAAAAATTAATGTATTTAGACCTATAAATGAAAACTAGTTACTGATTTCCTTTGTTAAACCCTACAAGGCAGTCTCTTCTGCTACTATCTCTAGATGGGTTAGAACAGTTATGTTGGAAGCAGCTATAGACCTATCGAAATTTGGTGCACATTCCTCACGTGGGGCTATGGCCAGCAAGGTTTTCTGGGGGTCGGAGGCTCACTTTCAGATATCCTTAAAGCAGCAACTGGTCAAATGCTTCCACTTTTGTAAAATTATCTTAAACCAATAGAACATGTAAGCAATGTAGTATTGCAAAGCTTTAAACTTGCATAATGTAGCCTCCGGTCTTGTAATGAAATGACGATTCTCCAATTATCATACAGAGAGAATCTTGATTTCATTAAAGACAACGGAGGCTGACATTATCCCTCCCGCCACTCCCTGGTGGATGTATATATATTTTAATTCTTTTCCTTCAATATATTTGTCTACCAATAGTCTTTTCTTTTTCAGACTCATCTTCTTTGTAAATTCAGAACGACGTCTAACGTGAAGAAGTTGTCCTATCTTTTCGCCGCCTCTACGAGGAAGATATTTGGCTGCTATGGCACATTGTTATGTTGATTGGAATGTTTTATTTGTGATGTAATGGTTATACTTTGAAGGGCTGCATATCTTGGTCAGCTATACAAGTTATTGCATCATGTCAGCCTCCGTTGTCTTTAATGAAATCAAGATTCTCTCTGTATGATAATTGGAGAATCGTCATTCTCCACCGAGCTGTGTTCTACAGCCGGGTGGAGAGGAAGCACACAGTAGTGGTCCCTTGGTGAGGGCCTAACTAGGGCGCTCACACCAATCACAGCACTTCTCTCAAGATGGGTAATACCAGCATGAGACCATCATCTGGACTGGCGTAGGGGAGCCAGTGGCTCCGCTGGGAGTCAAAGAGCAGAGGCTCACTGGTGCTGCAGATGGCAGGTAAGCATTTTTAAAATTATTTTCTCCGCCCCCCCACACCACCATGCTGCCTCCCTGGCACTGCCCCACCACTTTAATGTCCCAGCAGCCGCCAATGCAACCCATTCTCTGCATAGGTGACTTAATCATGCACCCTCTCCTGACACTGAATACATGACACTCGGCACAGATGATATTGCCTACCTCATGTTTGTTGCTCAACTCGAATACTGCACAGGTTACAGAAGAGTGCCCTGTCTGGCTTTAGAAGTAGGCAAGGAAGTAAATTAATGGGGAGAGCTGAGCCAGGGATCTGGAGAGGCCATAATAACAAAAGCATTAGCTGAACCATAAAAATATTTGGTATGCAAATTACGCAACAATAGTTGGGTAAACATATGATAATTTTCAAAATCCTCAAAGTATATTTCACTGACATTTGGAAATATGTCAGTTTAGTAGGTCTATTCAAAGTGAATGTTTCCAAACTCGAACTTAAAAACTTTCATGATGCCCGCTCTACTCTGGCAGGGATATCATGAGTGAACCAAGTATGTGCCCCTCAGTTAAGGCCAATATTGCCATTATAAATGGTAAAGCATTATATTCCATTAAACCATATTCAAGAAAGTTTTTGCAAAGGGCATACCCTGAACTGATCGGCTTGAAAATGCTCTCAAATGTGACATTCAAGAAACGCAAGACAAAATGAAGTAATTTGATTTGGCGAAGATCACATAATTGTTCAAGTGTGAATTTAGTCTAGAACCCAGGCTTCCTGGTTGCACATTTTGCAGTTTAGCTACTGGATTAACAGCTTCTCTGTCTCTCTTACCACCCAAGGGCAGTGTTTTTTATTCAGTTTTATAAAAGGGTTATATAGGACACTGTGCTAAATAAATTCATTGATCACATGTTAAATCAAAGGTGTCTAACATACGTCCATAAGGGCCAGGTAAATGCTAGATTTTCAGGAAAACCACTGACTATGCAGATGTTAGATTCATATTTTTGTATGCACGATTACCTTGCTTGGATATTCTGAAGAACTGGGAATGGATCCAGCCTCTATGGACCTATACTGGACACCTCTCTGTTAAACCAATCTGATATAAACAGACTTTTTAAAAAGAAAAACACACAACAAAAAAAAATGTTAAGAGAAGGCAGGACACTGTGTGTTAACATCACTGACTTCCTCTGACTTAAAGAACGATTTCAAGAGGTGCTAAACGCCTCTGTGAAGGAATTTCACATTAACAAAACCAAGAGGTGCAGAAATCCCATGAAGTGGGCTCTCAAGTTACTGAAAGTCTTCAGTGAGGCACAATGGAAGGTGAAGGGCAAAGCCAGAGACACTGCCTGATACAGGCTCCCACCTTGCTTGTTCACTCACAAGGACATGCACATATAGTTTTTAGGTTGAGCCTAAGCAGTGCTGTCTCTTTGAGAAATGTTGCATACACTTTGTAGGCTTACAGCTTGCCCATTGCCTTTTTACTCATTCCTTTGATTGTCCTTTAAAAATGTTTATGTGCTAGTGGTGAATTCTTCCTCTTTGTCCCTCCTTTTTAGGTCTCGGCTCTAGAAGGCGTGCATGCGCTGTCTCAAGAGAGACATGCTGTATCTACTGTTGTGGGCTCCAGCCTGCCCATAGGCTTGCTATTTCCTGGCTCACACATGGCTCTGGCATTCCTTCTCTCCATTGGTCCATGGCATGCATGTGTCATGCCTCTTCCAGACTTCAGCCCTCCCAAGAGTACCGACCAAGTAGTGCTAAACATACGCAGTGGTCATTTTATTGCATTGTTTCAAGACTACTTTTTTATATTTGTACAACGCACCCAGACTTGCTCAGCCCTGGCACGCAGCTTCGTTTCTTTTGCTACTTCTTACCACGGATTTTAGAAGACGTGATCATTCCAGTTCCTTTCGAAGGCCATGTGGCACCGATATGCATTCAAAAAGCATCATCATGGAGGATGATGATGATGTTGCAACTCGGGGAATCCTGCTCGGGGATGAAAGACATGCCACTAAAGAACATCTGTGTAGATAAATTTGGCAGCTGTTGTATGTTGAGGCAAAAGAAAATACCAGCCGGAGTGGGTACATTTTCGAGCAGCTCGAATGCACATGATTATTACTGTTAAGTTTTTTTTACATGAAATGAGTAACCTCGCATTCGTGAGGTTATTGCAGACTCCAAACTAGACTTCTGTGGACCCGTGTGGTGCCTTGAAGTTCAGTTTGGCACCAACTGCGAAGACACATTTAAGACATTTCAATCTGTAGTGGGTTATTTTTTCTTTCAGGTCCCAGCTCATAAAATAAGCTTTTAGCAGAAAGTGATCATCAGACTCCCTCTGACTGACCGCTGAGTGGAGACGGTCAAAATAGCCTGTTTCATGGGGTGTACTCTGCTCAGATAGGTCCATTTGTCTCCTAATGAAGCAGTCAAGTATAAGATCGCAGCTTCTGTGCGGCCTACACAGAAGTGCTGGAACCTCGCACTTTAATCAGAGAGGTTGAAGGGCAGTGGGCTCGGCCCTTAGCCATTAGTGTAGTAGTCCTCTCGACTAAGATGACTAGTAAGCTCTAGGAAGTGCTCACCTTGCCGGAAAATCGCCTCGCCATAGCGAGCGTGCAAAAAGAATTTGAGGCCTTTGTGTGGATGATGTACTTCACCACACCCTGCTCATCTTGCATAGTCTGAGACAGGGACCACCGGCAGGATCTTGAAGGCCATGTCCCATGAGACATGCATATAGGCAGGCTGCAGTTATGGACCATAATGCTAAATGGACAGAATTAAAGATCTGTTTGCCAAAAACATCAATCTGTATGGATTCCATAGCTGGGGTGTTGGTCTGAAACGAGTTGGGATTACACTTACTGGTCGAAGCCTGCACAATACCACTTTCCGAAGTGGGTGCTTGGTGAGGAAGTTCAGGGCACAGGCCTGCATTGCCTAGCTACTTGACGACTAATGGACAGACGTGAACATGGTTTTGACCACATAGCCATCAAGGAATCCCTGAGGGCATCACAAAATGGGATTAGGGGCATTTTAGAAGTCAAAGTACAAGATATAATCAGTATAATGAGGGGAAAGCAAGCTATCCCCCTTCCCATCAGCATCCTGGAGTATCCCCAAATCTGGAATAGGATTAGACTCTGCTGTTTTTGCACCGTGACATCGGTCGAGCTTGGCCCAATGCCGGTTTGAAGTGTGAGATTGGTGGCGGTAACACGTCTATCAGCAGCTGTGGAGGGGGAGCAACAAGAGCTCATGTCAATCTTAAGGCCGGGGTGGACGTCGGTACCAGAGTCGGTACGGGCTCAGGAACAGGAAACAAATAGACAGCATTAAAAATAACCTGAATGGAGGCTCCTGCGGCTACTTGGAGTGTGAAGGCACTAGAGGGAGTTGAAAGCGCACTATAGATTTGCAGCACGGCTTCCTTGAAGTACTCCATCTTCTGCAAGATCGACAATGGATCGGGGAATGTGGGGAGCATCAGGAACCAATTGGGATATCAACTCCATGGTCAGTGAGTTCAAAGGAGTATGGCTAAGATAGATACCATTGCACCTGCTCTTTTGAACCTGCATGGCGGAATAAGGTTGAGTCACGCTTTGCTTTGTTGGACTGGAGTTTGGACTTTGACAGAAATCTTTTTGAAGAAGGAGTGTATCTGTCGCAAGAACAGCCTTTTGACTGGGCCTGTGACTGAAATGGGAGCTGGACCTGTGGCAAAACCACGACTTCTTTTTAAGACTGGTGATGTAGTGTTTCACCTCCCTCTCTTGAATTGCCTTCAGGTGCATTAGGGTGCACTGGACACACGACTTGAAGATGTCACCCGAGCCCAGGGACCAAAGGCACACCTCATGGGGGTCCATGACTCACACCTTCTTGTGGCAGTCTCAACATGGCTTAAAGCCTGTCATTTTCAGGGGGAAGGGGGGACAAATAGTTCCCTAGCAAACTGTCTTGTTTGAAATGTTAAGCCATTGGAAGACCGACAAAGTTGATAGAGCAGCTTTGGATCAGCATCGAAAAGCATAAAAAGGACGGATGTCAGCGTACAGGGGTGGAACTTATATGCGTGATGCTCTGTCACATTGGCGCGTTATGAAGTACTTCAGAGCACAGAACCACCTACTGGAGCACAGGAACACTGCTGAAAGTCAGAGGCTCACTGTGTCCCTAGCAGCTCTTGATAAAACAGTTATTTGATGTGAAAGCTCAATATTTAAATTTCTTTATTCATAAAAATAAGTTGTGCAATGTGCAGCATATCAAATCACACTTGTGTTTAAAATAACAAAGTACCAAGAAGTGAAAACAAACAATAGCACTTGCTAAATACCAAAATGCATTGGACAGCAGGTTGAGTCAGTGCTGTGTTGCTCCCTATCCCAAACTCCCGACCCGCCCTATGACAATGGAGAATTCCCTCAAATCCTCCCTGCTGAACCTTGCTTTTGAAGGAGGTGTTTTTCTTTCTCTTGATTACATGATCAACTCACGGGACCAGCCGACTCTGCATCTTGGACCCATGCAGCAGAGGCTCTTGCCAGGGTTCAGCAGGCTGCATAGAGATTTCTGCCATGGACGTCAATTAGGGTTCACAAATGAGACCACTAAGTCACCTGTTGCGACCCCTGCCACCTTGCTTGCAAGCCCTGGGTGTTTGTTAGCCTTGGCAAGTGCTCTGGTGGCATAAAATCAGCAGCAGTGTGAACAACTTGATTGCACTGCGGTGCTGAAGCTCTGCCTGCAGAGACATCAAGATGGGCTGCAAACTGGGCCTAGGTGGGGGAAAAAAAACTCATCTTACTCGTTGCCTTGGTGACCGGGCTTGCCAGGAAGTCCTTGATTAGATGCATTGTATGTATTTGCTGGAGGGTTGGGCCAGGAAGCGTGCAGCATGGCGGGGCATGATTGGACAATGACTAACTACACGTGCTACAGCTGGTAGAACCTATGTGTAAGTCGAAGCATGCACCTTCTGCACCCTACCCTAGTGGGGGACATGGTGCCTGGTGTGGTATGTGTACCACCGTGTGTGAGATCGACGACCAGGTCCCAGGGCTGTCAATCTGGTAGCGCATGAAATCGCTACCAATGATGATGGCCCTGGAAAAAAGTATTGGCCTGCCTCCGCACTGCAGTAAAAGCAGTGCTGATGCGTTGCACCCTCAGAGTTGAGTGAGACTCGTGCCTGCTGCGTGGGTGCTGGGTGTCAAGACTCTAGAGTGACTGACTAGAATCAACGCAAGTTCAGGACCGGGCCATGAGTGACCTGCTTCACTTAATTGTCACTCTCTGACTGAGTCTGATGGTCGGACCGCGGACGGGCAGCGGGGCAGGTGAGATTGTATAAGAGTGAGACTGAGTCATCACATCGACTCGACTAGAGTCTCAAATCTCTGACTCCCCTTGTGGTGGTGCCGGTCATTGTGACTCCTGTGAGCTGCGAACCCTGGGCAAACCTCTAACAGAAGCAACAAGTAAAGTAAGATAAGATGTTTTCACAGTTGACAACATTTTCAAACGCCCTGCAAAACTTCAGAAATTATTGTTTAAGAACAGACATTTCAGGTTCAACCCTTCTAGCGGTCTAGCTATTGTTTAGGTAATGTGAATAAAACATTAATTGCCATTGTTTGATGTCGAACACTGCATCGGTGTAGCCACAGCATGAGCATGCCAGTCAGTGAGCGCTGTTGGACTGGCCAACAAGACATTGTCTGTTTGAACACCACCTAGGCAGGAATGGTCGTCCCAGGCGACGGGTAGGTGTTTCCCTGGGAGTCTGGAAGGTTGGGGGCAAGCTTTGTTAGGGGGGTAAGTTTTGAAGCAGTGCAGCAGTTTAAAAAGCACTGCAAAGTTCCCTGTAAATTCAGCAGTATTCAGGCAACAATAACATTGTGAAGTTAACTCTGGTGATTTATCAATGTACCTGCTGGAGAGAGACTATATTTTATTTGGGCAGCTCAATGGGTTACTACTTTTATCACAGAGATTCTGTTGTTACTGTGCAGTTTATAAGTCACAGTCATAATCTAGGACAGTGGGCTATGAACTGCCATCTAAGAAGCAGATGCATGGTGCAGGTTAAAAAGTTATATTTTTCCCCCAGTCTTTCTATCCTGATGTTGCTAAGAAAGTCTTGTTTGGGAAGAAATACATTCTTATTATTAAAGCCAACCCTAACCACTATGTTATAAATCCTGAGTTTGTGCTTATAAAGACCAAGCACTCTTTAAAAGTGCCTACAGTGTGGATAACATGTGAATCCTACACTTTGTAGTCTCCTTTGCCTTATGTAACATTTTCTATACACCGATTTACACGTGTATGATTCATTGTCTCTGTTAGACCTGTCAGCCCTTTGAGTGGTCCCTCCTCATCATTATTTATTTTGTCCCACTTTTGCCTCAAACCCTGTTTGAATTTTTCCTTTTTGGGAACCACCAGACTTTTTTTAGTGTTGCTGCAGATTCAGGGAGCCATTTTAGCTACCCCTGAAACTTCTGTCTGAGGGCCTGGAGCACAAAATGGTGGCCACCTGTGACATCACCAGCATCCACTGGAACCTACCAGCACCTTCCAGAACATTCCAGAACCCTGTGACAGTTGGAGGCGGTTTAGAATGTTGGGAAGCTAAGACAGAGTTGGCAGTTGGAGCTGGCAGTTGGCACCTGACTGGTGAGGAGTGAGCAGCACAAACCTGAAGGAGGAAGGAGTGAAGCAGCAGGGGTGGAAACTTGTGCCTGGAGTGGGGTCCATAAACCCACCCTTGATACTAGTCCCTACTGACGGAGCCCAGCCTAGAGCCCTGTGTGGGAAGAAGTCAGAAAAACCATCCTGAGGACCTGGACAGCAGGAACAGGCCTTAGAAACAAGAGAACAGCAAGATCCTGACCTGGAAGCTGGTTTCCCTGAAGTCCGACGTCGAGTAGCCTAAGACCTGGAGCCCGAGGTGGAGAAGCGGCGCTGACTGGAAAAGCAGACGTCGTACCCGGAGCCGCCCGAGGTCGAGAGAGGGCGCCGTCAGAGGTCGTGAGGAATACCAGAGGTCGAGGAGGAAGTCACCCGAGGTCGAGTGAGCGGCGTCATCGGAGGAGTGAAGTCCGCCCTCCGGAGTCGTCGGAGACCGAGGTGAAGGGTAACGGAGGTCGGGAGTGAGGATCGCACTCCGGAGTCGCCGGAACCTGTGAGAATCGTGCCGGAGGTCGGGAGTGGAGGTCGCACTCCGGAGTCGCCGGAACCCTGTGAGGAGCACCGGAGGTCGGGAGTGAGGATCGCACTCCGGAGCCGCCGGAAGTCGACATCGAGGCAAGGCCGGCCGACGTCATCGAAGCCGAGGTCGCCATCGGACCGGAGCCGCCCGAAGTCGACATCGAGTAAGACTGCCCGACGCCATCGAATCGGAGGCCGAGATCGAACCGAGGCCGCTGACATCGAGACCGGAGCCGCCTACCGGCGTCGTCAAAGAACTGACATTGTGCCGAGGCCGCCGACATCGAGCTGGAACCGCCTCACGGCATCGACCCGACTCCAGCGGCGTCGGAGCATCAGAAAAAGGGCAGTAAGTGGAGTAGAGGGCGCCTAAGGCCCTGTGGAGACCTGAGAGACTGCTCTAAGGGGCTAGGGAGGTGCTGGAACCAACCTGACTGTGCCAGGGGTGAACTGGGACTAATCTAGAGAAGTTGTGTGGAGAGAGAGAGCCAGGTCTCTGGTATTTTCCCCCTTTATCTACCTCAGTTTAGGCCTCAGCCGTGACCAAGCCAGGGAGTAGACACCCTCAAGCCTTCCACATCCCCACAAGCTGTGCCTGGGCCAAATCAGCCCTTAGGAATCAAAAGTGATCTGATTCCATGAGTGTCACTGTCAGCTTTTAAGTATTTATTAGGGGCACTGTATTTATTGTATTTAACCTATTTATTGTTCCACTGTATTTATTGGTCCACAGTATTTATTGATGCACAATATTTATTGGTTACAGTATTTATTGCCTCAGAATATTTAATTGCCTGTCTGTATTGCACTTTTATTTATGCCTTCAGTATTTATGATCACCCCTATTTATTGAATCATTAAGCCAGTATTTATTTGACCTGCACTTTCTAAAAAGTTTGTATATTGTGATTGTTATTTATTTTATCCAATCAGCAACTAAGAGAAAAAGCAGATAAAGAGAGTTATTTTCATAATTTTTACGGTGTAGAGTCGTTTTTGGAACGGATGCACGCATGGTTATTGTTTGGGTATGTTGTATGCTTAGCACGGAGCCTGATTCCTGACCACTCGAGCCAAGCTACCACAGTGTGTCCGGAAGACCACAACCATCCTTTCAGAGTGGGAGTGTGGTTTTCCAACATAAATTGGTGTTCAGTGGTGGGATAGAGCTGTGCCTACGCATACTCAACAATAACTGTGGGTAGTCCATAGGCCTACACCGGGAGTTTTCTCAAAAGCGGCCTTCCTAATTGTGGGTTTTTGTTTTTTCCAAATTTACTCTGGTGGTGGGAGGAGGTATTATTAAAGGTACCCCCCTGCATAGTTACTGCACAAAACCTGTCCTCTAACCTGAGTGGGCAAGATGGAGTTTGTACTAGAAAATCTAGAAACGTACACGGTGGCCCAACTCAGGGAGTTTTGCCAGCGGGAGGGGGTGTACTGTCCCCCAGGAGCAAAGAAGGGTGCACTCCAAACCAGCTTAAGGGCTTGGGGGGAGGCACGCCGAGAAAGCAAGGCTGAGGAGGAAGACAGGGATGGAGAGCCTGACCCCGAGGGGGCTGAAATGTACCAACCTGAGGTGGGGAACCTGTCAGCAGGGCCCAGAACCATTTCTAGGAAGGGCAGCAGTGCCTCTAGCGGTGGCTTGTCTGAAGTGGAGCTAACGGACCGGAGGGAGAAAAGACAGCTCACATGGGACTTAGCAAGGCTGGAGAAGGAGAAGGAGGAGCAGAGGATGGCCCATGAATTACGACTGAAAGAAATAGATCTTCAGATCTTGAGAATCGGGGCACAACCTGTTCCTAATGGTGGCAGCCAGACCCAAGAGATCACCAGGGAATCTAAACCATACCTGCCAAAGGACATAGTAGCTAGCTATGGTGTGGGCGACGATATCGCCAAGTGGCTAGCGGCCTATGAGGTCTCACTGAGGGCCCATGGGGTTCCAGAGAAGTACTGGGGAGGGGGATTGTACAAGTACATGCCTCCAGCTGGTAGGGATGCTTTATTGGCCCTCGAAGAGGATGAGCAGACCCACTACCCCACCATGAAACTGGCGCTCATCAGAAAGTTCGGACTAACACCTGAAAAGTACAGACAGAAGTTCAGGGGTAGTCACAAACTGGGCACGCAGAATTGGGTGGACTTCCTGGACTATGCGAAGAAGGCAATGGAAGGTTGGATTCAGGGCAGTGAAGTGAGGAACTACGAGGGGCTGTTTGACCTAGTACTGAAGGAACACCTGCTCGAGAAATGTTTCCCTGAACTGCGGCAACACTTGGTGGATAGCAAGCTGACCAGTCCCCGGAAGCTTGCTGAGGAGGCGGACATTTGGGCTAGTACCCGTGTGTCCACAAGGGGGACTGGAGGGGACTCTCAAAAGACCGGACAGGGCGCCCCCCAGAAGAAAGAGGGAGGGGAAAAGAAAAAGGAGTTCTCCAAAGGCCCCCAAAATAACTTCCAAGGGAAGGGAACAGGATTCACCCCTAAGGCTAACCCGCCCAGAAACCCTAATCCTGGCCAGAGTCAGCAGCCAAGGGTTGTCCATTGCTATGAGTGCGGTGGCGTTGGACACTATAAAGGAGATCCGAAGTGCTTGAAACGACCACCCCCTCCCACTGGAGGAAAGACCCCCGGAGTAGCTAGTGTAGTGCTCGGGGAGGAGATGCCCTTAACTAAGGGAAGGGAGTGGGCGGGTGTCACTTTAGTGTCCCTGGGAGAACGGGAGATGGTTCCTAAGATCCAGGTGCCCGCAAATACCGCAAAGTATGGGCAGTGGGTCACCATCAACGGCCAAAGAGGGGAGGCTCTGAGAGACACAGGAGCCAGTATGACTATGGTGCGTAGCCAACTGGTGTCTCCAGAGCAGGTAATTCCCGATGTACTCCACCCAGCCACGATGGCTGACGGCAGAACAGGCCACTATCCAGTGGCCGAGGTTCCCTTTGAATGGGGGGGGGGGTTGCAGGTTCACTTCGAGTTGCCGTAAGCCCTGCCGTGCCAGTCGATTGTCTGCTGGGGAATGACATGGAGCACAACGCTTGGAAGGAGGTGGAATACCGGACTCACACCGAGATGCTGGGTACACCTGATTGGGCCTGTGTTAGCACAAGGTCCGCGACTACCCGAAGAGGGAGTTCATTTCGGCTGGAGCCAGGAACAAAGGCCCAGCCAGCTGCCAGTCAAGGGAAGAACCGAGGACAGGAGGAGCCTGCCTCGGCGTCCACACCCCGTAGGACGGATAGGCCACCGGAGGTGGTGGACCAGGAGTCTGCGGTGGGGGACGTTACCAACCTGGAGGACCTACCCATCCCGGCCGAGTGGCACGTGGAGGGAGGCCCGTCCAGGGAGGAATTCTGCCAGGGCCAGAGGGAGTGCCCTACCCTTGAGGGGCTGAGGCGACAGGCCGAAGCCCAGGCAGCAGGGAACGTTGAAGGGAACTACAGTGTTTACTGGGAGGATGGCCTCCTCTACAGTGAACCCAAGGCACCCCTACACGGATCGTCACGAGCCTTGGTAGTCCCTCAACGTTATCGAGCCTTCCTTTTGGAGTTGGCTCACGAGATACCATTGGCAGGACACCTGGGGCAAGACAAGACCTTCGCCCGTCTTGTCCCACACTTTTATTGGCCTCAGATGAAAGTGTCGTCCGATACCTACTGCCGGACATGTGTGTCTTGCCAAGCCAGTGGGAAAACAGGGGTGAAGCTGAAAGCTCCCCTGGAACCACTTCCTGTCGTTAGCACCCCCTTTGAAAGGGTGGGCATCGACATTGTGGGTCCGTTAGATCCACCGACTACAGCTGGTCACAGGTTTATCCTGGTTCTGGTGGATCATGCCACACGGTACCCAGAGGCAATACCTCTGAGGACCATAACAGCACCTGTTGTGGCAAGGGCCCTGATGGGAATCTTTACCCGAGTGGGTTTTCCCAAGGAAGTTGTGTCCGACAGGGGGACCAACTTCATGTCAGCGTATATGCGGGCAATGTGGAAGGAGTGTGGAGTGACATACCGGTTCACCACTCCTTACCACCCCCAGACCAATGGTCTGGTGGAGAGGTTTAACAAAACCTTGAAGGGCATGATCAGAAGTCTGCCTGAAAGCCTGCGGAGGAAATGGGACGTCCTCCTACCCTGTTTACTTTTTTCCTACAGGGAAGTGCCACAGAAGGGAGTGGGCTTCAGCCCCTTCGAGCTTCTGTATGGGCACCCTGTACGTGGACCTCTCAACCTGGTGAGAGACGGATGGGAAAGAACTCCCAGAAAGCTTCCCCAGGATGTGGTGAGCTACATGCTGGCCTTCCGGAGCCAAATGGCCAAGTTGTGGAAGCAAGCTTCTGACAACTTGGAAGCCAGCCAAGCAGTGATGAAGGCGTGGTATGACCACAATGCTCACCCGGTGGAGTTGGAGCCTGGCCAGAAGGTGTGGGTGATCGAACCAGGAGAGCTTAGCGCCCTCCAGGATCGCTGGTCAGGACCCTTTGAGGTGTTGGAGAAGAAGGGTAAGGCTACCTACTTGGTGGACCTGAAGACCCCTCGTCAGCCCCTGCGGGTGCTGCATGCCAACCGCCTCAAACCCCACCACGAGAGGCCCGAAGTCATCTTGATGATGGTGACTGACGGAGGAGAGGACGTGGAAAGCGAGCCTCTCCCTGATCTGTTTGCGTCTCAAGAAAAGGATGGGTCGGTGGAGGGAGTGATTCTCTCCCCATCTCTAACTCCTGAACAGCAGGAGGACTGTCGCCAGGTCCTGGGGCAGTACTCCTCGTTGTTCTCCCTTGTCCCGGGTAGGACTCACCTGTGCGTCCATGACGTGGACACAGGAGACAGCCCACCTGTGAAGTCCAAGATCTACCGGATGTCAGACAAGGTGAAGGCCAGCATTCATAGTGAAGTCACCAAGATGCTGGAGCTAGGAGTGATCGAACCTTCTAGCAGCCCCTGGTCCAGTCCGGTGGTGTTAGTACCAAAAGCTGCACCACCGGGTGCCCAACCAGAACTGAGTTTCTGTGTGGACTATCGGGGACTGAATTCAGTGACCAAAACTGATGCTCATCCGATCCCTAGGGCGGATGAATTGATTGACCGGCTGGGAGCTGCCCAATATCTAAGTACCTTTGACCTTACTTCAGGGTACTGGCAGATCTCTTTGACTGATGGAGCAAGGGAAAGGTCAGCCTTCTCCACGCCCAATGGCCACTACCAGTTCTGTGTGATGCCCTTTGGGCTCAAGAACGCACCTGCCACGTTTCAGCGCCTGGTAAACCAGATCCTCACCGGAATGGAGAGTTTCTCTGCTGCTTATCTGGATGACATAGCTGTCTTCAGTAACAGCTGGGAGGATCACTTGCGTCACCTGCAAGCTGTTCTCCAGGCCCTGAGACAAGCTGGATTGACGATCAAGGCCAGCAAGTGCCAGATCGGGCAGGGGTCGGTAGTGTACCTTGGACACTTGGTGGGTAGGGGAGCGGTGCAACCCCTCCAGGCAAAGATCGAGGCCATCATGGCCTGGGAACCCCCCAAGACTCAGACTGAGGTCCGAGCATTTTTGGGCCTCACGGGATACTACCGTCGCTTCGTGAAGGGATACGGTACCATCGTAACCCCCCTCACGGAGCTCACGTCCAAGAAACAACCTCGACGGGTAGTCTGGACGGAGGCTTGTCAGCAGGCCTTTGTGAGATTGAAGAAAGCCATGTGCGAGGCCCCGGTCTTAAGGGCCCCAGACTTTTCCAAGGAGTTCATTGTCCAGACAGATGCATCAGAACATGGCATTGGGGCAGTGTTATCGCAACTCAACGAAGAGGGTCTGGATCAACCCGTGGTCTTCCTATCCCGGAGACTACTTCCCAGGGAACAGAAGTGGAGTGCAATAGAGCGTGAAGCCTTTGCAGTGGTATGGGCTCTGAAGAAGTTGCGGCCATACCTGTTTGGCTCGCACTTCCTAGTTCAGACCGACCACAGACCCCTTCGTTGGCTGATGCAAATGAAGGGGGAGAATCCCAAGTTGTTGAGGTGGTCTATTTCCCTACAGGGAATGGACTTTCAGGTGGAACATCGGCCTGGAGTGGACCACGCCAATGCAGACGGTCTCTCAAGGTATTTCCGCCTTAGTGATGAGAACTCCCAAGGGGTTGGGTAGCTCTCCCCACTTTCAGCTGGGGGGGGACGCGTGTTAGACCTGTCAGCCCTTTGAGTGGTCCCTCCTCATCATTATTTATTTTGTCCCACTTTTGCCTCAAACCCTGTTTGAATTTTTCCTTTTTGGGAACCACCAGACTTTTTTTAGTGTTGCTGCAGATTCAGGGAGCCATTTTAGCTACCCCTGAAACTTCTGTCTGAGGGCCTGGAGCACAAAATGGTGGCCACCTGTGACATCACCAGCATCCACTGGAACCTACCAGCACCTTCCAGAACATTCCAGAACCCTGTGACAGTTGGAGGCGGTTTAGAATGTTGGGAAGCTAAGACAGAGAGTTGGCAGTTGGAGCTGGCAGTTGGCACCTGACTGGTGAGGAGTGAGCAGCACAAACCTGAAGGAGGAAGGAGTGAAGCAGCAGGGGTGGAAACTTGTGCCTGGAGTGGGGTCCATAAACCCACCCTTGATACTAGTCCCTACTGACGGAGCCCAGCCTAGAGCCCTGTGTGGGAAGAAGTCAGAAAAACCATCCTGAGGACCTGGACAGCAGGAACAGGCCTTAGAAACAAGAGAACAGCAAGATCCTGACCTGGAAGCTGGTTTCCCTGAAGTCCGACGTCGAGTAGCCTAAGACCTGGAGCCCGAGGTGGAGAAGCGGCGCTGACCGGAAAAGCAGACGTCG
Organism: Triturus cristatus; assembly: GCF_964204655.1. Taxonomy (NCBI): domain Eukaryota; kingdom Metazoa; phylum Chordata; class Amphibia; order Caudata; family Salamandridae; genus Triturus; species Triturus cristatus. Next base: position 1,457,674,538 of record NC_140591.1, read on the forward strand.
TACCCGGAGCCGCCAGAGGTCGAGAGAGGGCGCCGTCAGAGGTCGTGAGGAATACCAGAGGTCGAGGAGGAAGTCACCCGAGGTCGAGTGAGCGGCGTCATCGGGGAGTGAAGTCCGCCCTCCGGAGTCGTCGGAGACCGAGGTGAAGGGTAACGGAGGTCGGGAGTGAGGATCGCACTCCGGAGTCGCCGGAACCTGTGAGAATCGTGCCGGAGGTCGGGAGTGGAGGTCGCACTCCGGAGTCGCCGGAACCCTGTGAGGAGCACCGGAGGTCGGGAGTGAGGATCGCACTCCGGAGCCGCCGGAAGTCGACATCGAGGCAAGGCCGGCCGACGTCATCGAAGCCGAGGTCGCCATCGGACCGGAGCCGCCCGAAGTCGACATCGAGTAAGACTGCCCGACGCCATCGAATCGGAGGCCGAGATCGAACCGAGGCCGCTGACATCGAGACCGGAGCCGCCTACCGGCGTCGTCAAAGAACTGACATTGTGCCGAGGCCGCCGACATCGAGCTGGAACCGCCTCACGGCATCGACCCGACTCCAGCGGCGTCGGAGCATCAGAAAAAGGGCAGTAAGTGGAGTAGAGGGCGCCTAAGGCCCTGTGGAGACCTGAGAGACTGCTCTAAGGGGCTAGGGAGGTGCTGGAACCAACCTGACTGTGCCAGGGGTGAACTGGGACTAATCTAGAGAAGTTGTGTGGAGAGAGAGAGCCAGGTCTCTGGTATTTTCCCCCTTTATCTACCTCAGTTTAGGCCTCAGCCGTGACCAAGCCAGGGAGTAGACACCCTCAAGCCTTCCACATCCCCACAAGCTGTGCCTGGGCCAAATCAGCCCTTAGGAATCAAAAGTGATCTGATTCCATGAGTGTCACTGTCAGCTTTTAAGTATTTATTAGGGGCACTGTATTTAACCTATTTATTGTTCCACTGTATTTATTGGTCCACAGTATTTATTGATGCACAATATTTATTGGTTACAGTATTTATTGCCTCAGAATATTTAATTGCCTGTCTGTATTGCACTTTTATTTATGCCTTCAGTATTTATGATCACCCCTATTTATTGAATCATTAAGCCAGTATTTATTTGACCTGCACTTTCTAAAAAGTTTGTATATTGTGATTGTTATTTATTTTATCCAATCAGCAACTAAGAGAAAAAGCAGATAAAGAGTTATTTTCATAATTTTTACGGTGTAGAGTCGTTTTTGGAACGGATGCACGCATGGTTATTGTTTGGGTATGTTGTATGCTTAGCACGGAGCCTGATTCCTGACCACTCGAGCCAAGCTACCACAGTGTGTCCGGAAGACCACCACCATCCTTTCAGAGTGGGAGTGTGGTTTTCCAACAGTCTCTGTATGTGATGGATGTTGAAAGTGTGGAAAGTTTTGTTTTAGGAGCCGTGAATAATGGAGTACTTTTTAAATGCTGACTGTAACATCTGCATTTGCAAAGCAAGCATTCATGCCTTTGGAAATTTTGGCTGTTAGATGTAAGTTGCTGGTAAGGTATGCAAATGTAGAAAAAGCATATTATTGATGTGCAAGTTTTCTGTTGTAGAAATTGAGGATAGTAATCCTGGAAAGATTCAATGGCTCCACAGGTTTACAAGTATGTATACCATGTCATGGAAAGGAAGGTTGCTGGGAGAACTTGACCTGCATTAAATAGCACAGTTATCTATGTTCCAAGACTGAGATTTAATTACATGGTACTCCTAGTTTGTAAAACAAATGATAAAGTGAACTGGTGTTGACATTTAGGCCCATTAACATTCCCCCTTTATAAGTTATTTGATATTTAAAATGGCCAATTTCAACTTGACTAGCTTATTTCCATTGTTCTGCATTATTTAAGAGGTTCTTAATCAATGCTACTTTATCTTAATTGTATATCTGAAGATATTACTTGAAACAATGTATGTAGCTGCAGTTTCAATAGGAATTGATCTATGTCTGTTTATAGGATACTTCCTTTGTATCTGTAGAGATTTTCCAACCTCTGTGTGTGATGCAAGTAACTTGAAGTTAGCTGCATCACTTCCTGTGATAGCACCAAGCCAAAGGTCATGCAATGTGTCGTCCTTTGGTAAAGTGCTTGTACTCAATCAATGTGGTACAATTGGTATACTCCGGATTGGGATATTTAACCTACCTATAAGTCCCTAAGTAATAGTATAGAAAGACGCTCAAGACCTGGCTCTTTGACTGAACGGAGCTTCTTACCTCCCCGTCCCCCCCTCCACGCCCCCCAGCGCCCTGGGACCCTCACAGGGGGGGGGGGGGGGGGGGGAGTAGCGTGCTTACAATTCCCCTGATTGAATGATTGATTGATAGTATCCGAAGTGTATGCTTGACCTGCAAGTTAAATGTCACCAGTGGGCTGCAGCACTCACTGTGCCAACTACTTCAGTGACAATGCAAACATGTCTGCTGGACGGTCACCAGTAGCCTGGCTGTGCCAAAATAAACCCTTTTGACAGCCCTAAACCTTCACTTTAGATATTAATAAGTCACTCTTAAGGTAGACCATATTGCCCACAGGATAAGATGAATGGCACTTAAGTAGGATGTGTAGAAATTTAATATCCCACCTGTCCTTACAGTAAATAGCATGAAAGATATTTCAGAGTAGAATGTGAACGGATTCCATAGGGAAAAGCTAGATTACATCATGACACCGTATAATGATAGTTTCGGATTGTTAACAGCTAAATAAATATTTCAAGGACTCTTTTTAATAGTTAAACAAAATAGAATTTAATGGTAAAGACCAATTTTGTATATTACAGAAAAGGTACTTTAGAAAAGCTACCTTTTGCCTGGCTAAAGCCTCTGGAAGCCTTTCTGTAAGTAATCCTCTGTCACCTGGCAGCTTGATGGCTCCTCTGTGATGAGGTGAGAACTGCTCTTAGGAAGGGGACAATGGACCTTGGGTGACGTGAGCGGTTGTCCTCCAAGTGACAGGATGACATAGGGCTGTACCCAGACCCTTAATGCACTTGAAAAGGGCCTCCCCTGTCACAGGCAGATGCAGCGCACACCTGGGTCTGCCACCCCTGTTGTCCTTCTAGTCAGCCAGGCACCAACCCCAGTGAGAGGAAGAGGGGGGACAGCATCCTTTGAACTGGTTTAGAGTAACCACCGGAGAGGGGCTAAGAGCATTCTCTTTGATATTAGAGTGTCAAATCATACTTGACATGCCTGCTGGGGTTTTACATATAACATTCAGGCACACTTTAAAGAAGGGAAGTAGAATGCCAAAACAGTTTGCTTTTATTCACTGTCTGGTTGCTGCCCAGAGACTGCCTAAGACTGGATTATAGTTTTAGTTGTGGAAGGACACTAGGACTCCCATTGTACACTTCCTACACACATCCTCAGACTAGGCTCCACTTCAGAACACACCTGGACCTGTAGAAAATCGGAAAAGCACCAAAATTGCTGTCTGAGACCTTAGAAGAGCCTAGAGGACTGGCCCTTCTCTCCCTCTAGTACCTAGGACAAAGATGTGCACTCCAAGGATCATAAGGCGGACTACTTGTTCAAGCGAAAGGGATAACACAAGATACAAGAGGCCTTTCCTGCAACTGCCAGGTGATCAGTGGCAACTGGGCACTGCCTGTCACCCTGTGAGTCTCCAAGTGCCTCCCCCGGAGGTCCTTGGAATATGGGTGTGGAGGGGGGCTTTAGAGGTGTACTCTTTTGCTGGATTGGGACTCAAAGGACTAAAGTCAGAAGCTAAAATCTTTGACCACGACGAACCTGGTTAGTGTGCCTGACCAGTGCTCCATTGCGGTCAGCATCAGATTGTGCTAAAGTCCTGTTCTACCATGACCATTTACTATCATTATGAATATGGGCTTCTTGGCGCCATTTCTACTTAAAACTTTTTAAAAAAAATGTATATTCCTGGTCCCCCTATTGGATTTTGCCATTCTGGAGTCATTGTGTTTATTAAATTTTCTTTACTCTTTTTTTTTTTTTTTAATTTGTTTGGGAATTTTTATTGTTTTGCATTTTTACTTGATTATAGTACTGTATAAACATGTAACACATTGCCTCTAAATTAAGCCTGTCTGCTCTGTGCCATATCTACTAGGGGGTTGAGCTCAGATTTATTTATCTAACTTTAGTGGCTAAAACGGACAAGGATTTTGAGTATTACTTGAGGTGGGTAGTTACACCCCTCAACTAATAACCCAGTTTCTTACAGTGGGACACCACGGTCTCAGTGCTTATGATTGCTCCCCATTTAGATAGATATTTCTTAGGCTATTGAAGTATAATGCTCCGAACCTATGAGGAGACAATTTCAATATACTAGTTAATAATCTCCTTGACCATTCCACCACTCGTCCACACTGTAACTCTCCATACAACACCTGATAGCATGAATAACATTGAAGATTTAGGTCTTCGTGATCAACGGAGGTAAAGAGCTAGCCAGTAGAAGGTTTACTCATTTCATCACAAACAATATGACCAGCTCCCAAATAAATTATTGGTTTGTAGACTGCAAGTGTTGTGACCAAGTGAGACCCATTGCCTATACTCCATCCTTTCTTTCAGACCATGCCTATACTCCATCCTTTCTTTCAGACCATGCCTTAGTCACATTAGATTTAGCTCTTGAAAGAAGGTAAGCCTTCCAAGGATGGACAACAGAAAAGAAGCCTGCTTTCCCAACCATCTTCAATGCATTATCTTGAGTCAAACACTCACTTTTTACTAAAAACAAACTAGGGTATTTGTCTACTAAACATAGTATGGGACACATACAAGGTGTTCCATTTTTTTTTGTTTAAATATCTTTATTGGTATTTTACATATTTATCATGACTGACAATTCGAATCTATACAAGGGAAAAAAAACATTATTGGTTATGATCTGCTGCGAATAATATAAATGCGAATCTCAGGTGCAAAATAGCATTGACTATCACATCAGTTTAGATATAACACATTTATGCTATTCCTGGATGCTGACATGCAGATCATATTTGAGCATACGCAGGAGTACCTCTGTGTGCTGTCGCCCACAATCGAGCTACATCACAGAACACCAATTAATGTCATTGTTGTCTACTGCATCTTCCAAAAACACATCATAGCAATACAGTCTTAACAGGAGCTTACGTGCGTGCACCAGGTACAGCCAGTGCGTAACCGGTTGGATCGCACCGGCAAGTCACTTTTTAATAGGAAGAAGGCCTTAAATGATTATAAGACACACATATCGGTCACTAGTGATTTCCAACAAAGCATATTTTTCCCAAAATATCCTAAACATAACTGAAACTTAAAACATCTGAAGAAGCATCTGCCGCCCACTGACCTTAGTTAGCCTTAACCACACAGGACCGTACATTAATAAACATTATCAAGACACTTCCACGCATCCGTACACTCAACCAATAGTAAACCGTATACTCATAACAGGACTGAGCCATCACCGATAAGTAGTGTCCGCATGTCTGGGGACTGAGCACATACAAGGTGTTCCATAAAGAAGAGGCTATACAGAAAGCTAGAAACCTCCAAAATGCTGAATATGGGGGCAAATATGGGGAAATCCTAGCATGGAAAGTGAAGACATAAAATGCCAGTAAAAATCTTGCTCTTATGCCAGATGGCTAGATGGTATCCAAGAGCAAAAATAGATCAGTTCCGTTTTTCAAAATGTCTACCAAGCCCCACATAATGAGCAGACAGTCCTGGGACCTAAAAAGTTAGGTGTTTGACCAGATTCTCCTAGTCTTACCACACTAGGGCCCCAGGATCAGAAGAACTTAATTCAAGAAATTTCAGAGATTGCAACTTTTATTTCTATGTCTAATATAAAAAATGGGAAAGCTGCTGGCCCGAAAGACATTCCAAGGGAACTGTTATGCGGTCATAGAAAAGGAAATTATTCCAGTCTGGAAAGAACTGTTTTACAGTATTTTGATTGAAGTATAAAAGCCCTCACCTTCTTGGGATGAAGCACAATGGTTATTCTTAAACTTATTGAGATCCCACCTAAATGTGAATCATGCATACCAATAGCATTACTGAAAAGCAATTACAAGAACTTTGCAAAAATATTAGCTAAAAAAATAAATCAGGCAGGCGTGGTGGGGAAATCAGTCAGTGAGGATCAGAAAGAATTCATCCTGGGAAGACAATTAAGTGACTAGGTTTACCAGGCAATTGCAGATATAGATGGTGATTGTTCTCAGTAACGTTTAAATGCTGCTAATGTCTTTGTTTAGGTGAACCGGGTCTACTTGAAAGCATGATTAAAACAATCTGGGATTCCACTCAATTTTATAGAGTTAATTAAAGCCTTGTATGATCATTCTATTGCCAGGATTGATATACATGTCTGTGACAGAGTAAGTGCATATAAAAAGAGATACTCAGCAGGGATGTTCACTTTCACCCATTCTCTTTTATTTGCTTAGCCAAAGGTTCAATAAAAAGTCAGAGCTGATATAGAAGTAGTCCCTTTCAAATTCATGAATTTAGGAAGAAGGTTGCACTTTCTGTAGATGATCTAATAATCTACCAGAGGTCGCTCTCTAGATTTGATCACTTAGCAAGTAACTCTGGGGCCTTTTCAGGATACACCATCAACGATAATAACACAGCGATAATGGCCTGCAATCTTGAGAACATTAGTAGACCAGTGAATAAACGGATGAGGCATTTGGGCATTGAAATTCTACATTGCAAAAGAAAACTTAGCAAGGGTAGCAGCGGATATAAAGAAATGCTTTCAAAAATGGCAGAATCTCATGCTATTAATCTGAGGGAGGGTCAACTTAACGAAAAGGTGCATCCTTCCAAAGCCTACGTTTTTATTTGGCAGCATCTCTTTAAAATTTGACAGCTCAACCCTCCATAAGATCCAGAGCAACAGCTTTTCATGAGCTGCTAAGGAAGCAAGGATTTCTTCGAAAATGCTAAGAAGGTTAAAAAGGGTGGCCTGCAACTCCCAGACGTAGAGTTGTATAACTGGGCCTTTCAGCGGAAATTCTTTAGGATACTTTAGAGTTCATCGGGATAGAGGCCACATGCTTTTGGTAATGACTCAGCGTTACAGTGCATCTGATGTTTCTTACATTAATTCAGCTCCCCATTTCTTTTTTTAAATTAATCTTAAGGTTATAACATGGTAGAAGATCAGAGTCCGATACACAATCTCCTATCATTGTGACTACACCAATATAGGATTTGCCAGGTACTCCGGAATACCTGAAAGGAGGCCTAAAATATTTACCTTAAAATCAGAAACATTATAAGATGGGGGGAACAATTAGACAAAAATTGCTTGGGACCATTCTAAAAAAAAGAAATCTAAATGGAAGTACCTGCAGCTTTCCCTGTGGCATGCTGTGCAGGGAGGAGATCGGAATAAGGCTGTGGACCTCGTGCTGCACTTGATTGGTGAACTCAAAAAGGAAATAGTCAAATGGCAAGGATGCATATGTGAAGTTGAAGACAAAACGAGTCTCCAATACACCAATTGTGGAATGGATTTGTGCCAAATGATGAGCTGGAAAGACGATGGCAAGTATCTCTTAATAAGCGTTATTCCACTGCCCAACCCACTATCCTCAAAATAAATAATTTTTTGCCTTACACAGGGCATATTGGACACCAAGGAAGATGGGGCATATTGGACACCAAGGAAGATGGCAAAGTGGAAAGGCCACATAAAAGTGGATGCAAGAAGTGTGGAATTCCCAATTCAGATGATGGACACGTCTGTGACTTGACCTGTTCTAAAAATATTCTGGGAAGATGTCAATATTCAAACATGAATTTGAGGTAAGCCCACCCTGGATTCTAATGGTGGATGCATAAATAACAATAATAAACAAGACCAGAACAAGGTCAAATTGATTTTCTACTTGATGCTGATTGCAAGTCATACAATCAGTAAAAAAAATTATAGGCACTAATCCTTCAAAATGTTAAAGAATGGATTAAAGTATTAGAAAGCATTTATCAGCACGATAAGCCCAGCTCCAGCGAGACATAAACTCAATATTGGCATCAGATAATAGACTGCGTGGAGGCAAATTGTTAAAGTCTGGTTCAATGATTATATCAAGTGTTTGTTGGATAATTGATATTCTCAGTCTATCATCCATAATGTGGCGGCGAAATCGAACTGACATGCTACACATAAGGTAGGGTGATCCCACCTAACCTCAGCACAGTGAGCCAATCGGCATTAAATGACTGACGGTGACTAGGACTTGTAAAGTAAATAAATACATTTTTTCCCCTTTCCGGTGCCTACGTATCAGGACAAAAACGAGTACCACTCTCCAGTAAGGTTCTGGTTAGTCCATTTATTGCCAAAACGCCCAATGTGGTTCGGTTCCCCTCGCTTTTTAAGCGAAGAGAGAGACAGAGAGACAGAAAAAATATTTGCATATGGATTTGAGGAAACTGGGATGGCAAAAGAACACTTGCTCATTGCAGTTAATTGGACACCAAGGTGTCTGGAATAGATTCATATCGGCTTCAAACATTCATAAAATAAAAAGTGACCAGACAAGCAGATTTGAAAGAACCTGGAATGCAATAACTCAATAACTGGAGCCTTTTATGATTTGTTTGCTCAGAAGTATATTCATAAGGATTGTAAACTATAAGATTGTGAAGATTTATCCGGGATTCCAGGAGAGGTGGCAGCTTAGGTATGGATTTAGGAAAGAAATGGGCAGTGAGGTATATCCTGCGCAAACAAATAGTGATTAAAACAGTATAAGAGAACCACAAATATCACAAAGATTGCATCGAAGGGAACAAAACAGCCACCACCCAACGCTGTTGCCTACAATTGATAACAATTGCAACTATACAGAAAAACGATAAGTTCCCTGAGCAAACTGAATATATCAGAACCTTCAATTTGAATTCATAGGAGTAATTTGAAAATCACAGATTAATATGTTTATAGATAAGGGCTTTGTCCAATCTGCATCTTCTTATTGAGGTCTCTGTAGTCGCGGCTTTGGCATTGATCCTCAGGAGACTTGTTTAAGTAATAAACACCTTAATGTTCAGTAAGACATCCAAGTCCATATTTGACTTTTTATAGAACAAAGTATTTATTTCCGATTCATCGGGTCATAAAAGAACAGCTTTCATACGATAAAACAGAAGCCAACACGTGTTTCGTCTAAGGATGATATTCCATAAGACTTCATCAGGGCTGTAATAAATAGATATACAGCACAATTATTAATTGCACTCCTCTTAACCGAACAAGTCAGAGGTCCCCATCAAGCAGGGGAGAGCAGCCCAAGTTCGTGTAAGTGTAAAGGAAAATCAGATATCAAAGTGTGACAAAAGTTGTGATCAGTATACCCAAACCACCTTCGTCACATTAATTTTGTTCAAAAATAGAAGGGAACAAAAAAAGAGAGAAAAACCACAGCTGGTGTCAGTCGTCGAAAATATAGTCAAATCACCAAAGTAACCAAGACAATTAGCACCACGTGTCAATTAAAATCAACCCAAGATGTCTATATGCAAGTGTTGTAGAGCACTCACCCTAGTTCCAAAATATTAATAGCGTCAACCAGAAATAACCATAAGGGTGGCCGCAGTTGTACCAGCCAACCCAACTAGATAGTATTTATCAAAAACTTCCGTTGCCTATACGAAAAACAAAAAAGGAAGAGTAGAAAAGTATATGTGTATACACAACTCCTTTTACATTTAAACCGTCAGACCATAATCATCTAATTTATAGTAACGGCAGCATTCGGCACCGAAAAGTTTACTAACAAAAAAAAAATCGTTTATAGCAAAAGATATATATCTAAACATGGTAACTAAAGTGCTTATTTAAACTCTAAAATCGAAGCAACGAGTACGGTAATATTCTGCCATACTCAACTAACAACCATGCGGGCAGCTCTACAGAATCATGACCGATCTTGTCATCCCATATTGTATCAACCCAATACTATCTAAGTCTGATGGTTAACATGCCCTATTTCACTCAACAGTCAAAGCACGGTAGTATTCCACCATAATAGACTGACGACACATGCGGACAACTCAAAAATACAGTGTCCCACTTTGTCATTCCATGTTATTACAAACAATAAGTGTCTAAGCCCAATGGTAAAACCAAACGCCTTTCTTACCTCTGAATTCAAGGCACCGAGTACGGTCAAATACTGCCATATTCCATTTGGCGTCATGCAACGCGCCCTGCTGTTCAGTCTGTTAAAAAGACGCGAGTGCTCTAAACAGTAAAGAAAGGACTAAAAAACCCTTGACAGTGATACCACTGAGAACCTAAGCCAGCGCCATCTTGGATAGGGTTACAGGGGTCACATCAATAGTTTGCTAGTATCCAACTAAAACATATTACAGTCGTGTATTTAAAAGGATATTAAAAAAGAAAACAAAAATAAGTAAAAGTAAACCAACTATTTAAAAGGACAAGTATACCCGTCCCTGGATTACTAAGATCAGACTATACTATATTATCTATTACACTTAATTAAATTAGTCCATCTCATTACAAATCATCGGCAATCCAATAAATTTGCCGTATTTTATATCAAACAGCATGATTCCAAACCGACATCCAAGTTTTAGCGCTACGTGATATTCCGAACCCAGGACGCTCAATAAAAGACATAGACTTAATGAAAAAAAGAAAGGGGATACCTTCCCATAGCTATAGTAATAGAAGAGAGAGTAAAAAGAGGAATAAGTCACAGAATAAGAAGAGATACTACGTTAAAAGCTCAAGATAAGATCAAGGTAGCTTGACAAGCATAATCAGTGATCTGTACAGAATTCATACGGAGTGACAGTTTCTTTACATATTGAACAGTTGATATCAACCATGACAAAAACATCAGTTAAACATACAGTTGAGACAACAGACCTATACACAGTTCTTAAACCTATCAACAAACAATACATGTCCCATAGTCATTGCTATTGGTATTTACATTGTTAGATTTATAGCACATCCAGACGGTGAATATTACATTTGGGGTAATATCATAGGACCGTCTAACAGCCCAAAAAGTATTGTAACTCAGAATCAATGTTGAGCCCTAGTTCAACAGCTCGTAGCTTTAAAATCCATTTGGCCTCACATTGGCGGACCCTGAGTTCTCTGTTACCCACCCCCCCCCCCCCCCCCCGGTTGTCTGGCAACACATTTTCAATACCATGGAAGGAAAAGGAGAAGGAAGAACTTCCTTTTTGGCTTAAGCATTCCTTTGCATGGTTTGCCAGGGGATATCTGAGGTCAACATTTTTAAGGGCTCTAAAGTGTTCAGATATCCTTTCTTTAAGGCATCTGATAGTACTCCCAATGTATACTTTTAAACATTTACAGCGGATAGCGTATACCACAAATTTGGTCGAACAGTCTATGTGTTGAAAGATTTTAAATGTAGCTGATCCGTTATATTCAAATTCTTTGATATTATGGACTGAAAACCTACACATGCTACAGTGTCCACATTTAAAGGACCCTATATTTTGTTTATGCAACCAGGATTGTTCGTTTTTAGTACTTCTGGGATAGCTCGGACTGATCATATTGCGAATGGTCGTTCCTCTCCTGTAAACAATACCAGGCTTACTACTCAAAAATGCACCCAGTGTTGGGTCAGAAGTTAATAAGTGCCAATGTTTAATAAGGATATTATAGATCTTATGAGACTTAGGATGATAGTCCGTTACCAATTTCAGATGTTGAGTCTTACTAGCCATAACTTTAGTTTTCTGTTTCAAAGTGTCATTTCTACAGAGTTTCAATGATCTTTGTTTGGCTTGAGTGACTACATCCTTATTATAGCCCCTTTCCAGAAATCGCTGTTCCATGTCATTAACACAGCTTAGGAAGTCATCATCCCTACTGTTGTTTCTCCGTGCCCTGAACATTTCCCCATAGGGTATGGCATTTACTTGTGACTTAGGGTGCGCACTCGTGGCAAATAGAGTAGAATTACAGGAGGTACTTTTTCTGTATAATCTGCTGTTGATTTTTTCATCTGCCACAAAAAGCTCGGTATCTAAAAAGACTATTTTGTCTCGACTTGATGACATAGTGAAGGACATATTAAATGAGTTCATGTTCATGTATTCAAAAAAGTCCTGCAATTGTGACTCATTACCAGTCCATACAATAAGACAGTCGTCTATATACCTGCCATAGTAGATTATGAATTCCTGCCATTTAGCACCATTAGGACCCCATAGGTGTAGCATCTCAAACATCCCCATGAACAAACATGCCAGGGACGGTGCAAATTTCGAACCCATAGCTACTCCGCACTTCTGTCTGTACCACTCATTGTTAAACAAAAAAACATTGTGTTCCAAAAGCAGTCGTGACATATGTATCAGCATGTCCGAATGTTCCAACAGTTCCACCGGACGTTTATACAAAAAGTATTCAAGTGCCTGCAACCCCAGCCCATGTTGGATATTCGTGTATAAAGACACCACGTCTAGGGTTACTAACATCATAGAGGCATCCCAAGTGAGATCCATTAACACATTAAGAATGTGTTTGGTGTCTCTGATATAGGAGGCTAAGTTCAAAACATATGGTTGCAGAAAAAGGTCTACAAATTCAGAAATCTTTTCCATAGGTCCTCCTATACCAGAGACAATCGGTCTTCCCGGTGGTCTAGTGGCATTTTTGTGGATTTTCGGGAGCGTGTATAAGCAGGGGAAACGAGGCTTTGCAATCATTAAATAAGCGAGTTCATCATCATTAAGTAAACCCTTGGTGTGCCATTTGGTGAGTTCTGAGTTTACTAATCGTGTTATGTCAAAAATCGGATTGGTATTCAGTTTAACATAACAAAGCTCATTAGAGAGTTGACTCAATATTTCAGCCTCATAGTCAGATCTTTCCATTAAAACCATATTACCACCTTTGTCGGCCTCTCTAATAATTATTTTGTCGTTAGAACGTAACAATTTGAGGGCCAACTGTTCCCCTTTAGTGAGATTATAGAAGGTGGAATGACTATCTTTTTTGTTCCTTATATTGTCCTCGAATTTGTTCAACTCACCCATAACAATCCTATGAAAAACCTCAATGTTATTACCACTAGGAAGTTGTGGTGTCCATCTCGATTTGGGTTTTAGGCCACTGTCCACACTAGCATCAGTACTATATTCTAGTTCTTCCAATACTTTGCCCAATGTCACAGGATCCTCCTCATTCTCCGTGATTGATAAAAGTAACACAGTGTCTCTAATGTTTTGAATAGATTGATTGCCCACACTCAATGTTGTGTTTGGTTCATTGGGTTTATTAGCAGAATCCATGCCAAAAAACTTTCAATTTTAGATTGCGAACAAATTTATACAAGTCTATTTTGACATTTGTCATATCACATTTGGGGGTAGGGCAAAAACCCATCCCCTTGCCCAGAACAGACAACATATCCTGTGACAAAATTGAGTTGGACAGATTTATCACTTGAATACCAGGGTTTGGTGTAGAAATTACTACTTGCCCCTGTTCCATGACCGAGTGTGCATACCTTCTCTCATTCTTGGACCTGACTCCCCCCCTGGGCCCTCTCTTGGTCCTCGGCGTTCTTCTCTGGGTGGAATATTTGGCTTTTTGTTGCCCATCCTGATTCTTTGAATTTCGCGTAAAAAAGAGCCACCTGGGCTCTCCCCAGTTGCCCCTTCATTTTGAACATCGTCACTTACACTAGAAACAGTGCCAGACGAAACAACACTTATATTACTTGAAAGTGAAGTTTTGCTACCCACTCTCTGTAGATCTAGTTTGACCAAATTGTCAAACTTTTTGGCAAAAGTAAATACCCGGCCATTGATATAATCTTTTTCATCCCTTTTCAGTTTATGGGCTTTACGTGCTTTAATGTCTTCCTCAAATTTTCCCAAGACCTCTTCCAAAATTGCATAGTTCTTTTTAGCTACATCATCCATTTTAAGATCTGTGATCTCCTTTTCAAGATTATCAACCTCTTCAGCTGTTTTCATAACTTTTCTGTCTGCGTTCTCAATCAGAATATTCATTAAACGCATTGAATTACCTATCAATTCCTTCTCCCAAAGGGTAAGGAGGTCATCTTCGAGGTCGTCATATGTTGGGAAAATGTGTGCACGTAACCCTCTAGGCATTCTTTCTAGCCGTATGTATTCTTTCAGTGTTGCCCCGCCCCGCTTAGGTATGGAGCTCTTCCCAGTCTTTGAGGTCTATACACTTGAGGAACTTACTATACATGTTAGTGTCTCATTCCCTCAACAGAAGCCATGGACGTTTCAATAAGAGGGACTCCTCAACCATTATAAACAAAAAGCAAGACATAAAAGGTTGACTGCTCTGTTATAAGCAATAGTTGCTGGACTAGCACCAGTCAATGTTCAGTAAACCATAGAAAATATTGTAACGCAAATCAGAAAGTTAAGAACTTCCTTTAACAATGTACAGAATGAAAGTAAAGATATACAATCTAATGTCACAACGCTGAAGGAAAGATACTCAGCTCACAAAAATGTAAAGGAAAAAAAAGCATATTTGTGGTGAGATTTAAAAGGTATCCTTCCTGTATAAGACAGAGTGACACAGATGCCATGATAAATTACTTTTTAAGAAGACATACAAAGGAAGTATTGGAAATAAGAGGGCTATTGTGAGGACCTGGCTAACAGAGTTGCCAGAATTCATGCTCTCCAATATTTCCTGGCAGGTACTGGCTACATGTTTTATTAAACTTTCAGTTAAAGCACGAATATTTAAAGAAGCTATCAATGTCGTGCAGTTTATGTGGAGTAATCAGCATCTGTGTAATTCAAGATTCATAAAACAATGAGGCATGGATAAAAAGTTTTAAACAAGGGTAAGAGCAGCTGTAGCAAAATAGGTATATGAATGTGCAACTATACTTTTTATGAATGAACAAAAGTGATGGCATGAAAATGGACTGTACAGCAAGAGTAGAAGATTTATAGACACAGAGGTTCCCGTGTCAGTTAATCTCCGACTGTGGATGGGGAGTGGGAGTTCCAGGTTGGGGATGCCCTGGAAGTTTTTGAAAACTTACAAACATATACATTGGTGTGTATTCACATTCGTTTTTGACCCCTTCGCACTTTACAAATGTTTTGGGCTTGAGACAGGTCTGAGCCCAGTATATACATATAGTGATAAATTGGGTAGGAAATCCCAGAATTCGATGTACTTTTATAGCAAAGTATCCTGCCTTTAATTATGCAAAAAGGTACAGATAGCCAAACGACAGCCGCCCGTGTTTCGCCCGTACGGCCAACAAGCCAAGGGTTTTTTTTCAAGGCAAAATGTCTTGTCAGTGGTCATATAGTTGTTTTATTATATATCTTTCTGCCATGCAGCAACAGTCTCTGAGGTCCAAAAAGGACAAAAACGCATTTCTTGAAAAAGACCTTGGCTTGTTGGCCGTACGGGCGAAACACGTGTCGGCTGTCCTTTGGATATCTCTACTTTGGCATAAATAAAGGCAGTAAACTTTGCTATAAACGTATTTATCTCTATATGTATATACTGGGCACAGACCGGTCTCAAACCTAAAATATTTGTCCTTAACCCAGTGGCTCTTGGGTCTAGATAGCCACTTGACAAGTATGTGCCAAACATAAAATTGGCTAATGTCTCCAAAGAACGAGAACTCCAGTGTCATCCACCCACCACTCCGGACATTACTTTACAAATGGTCTGAGATTTACTCCTGAAAAGGACAGAATCCCATTCCAGCGCGGAAAGGTAAATGTAAAATCACTCAAAATGTGCTGGGGTTTTGGAAAAGAGGTTTCTCCATAAAAGAAATTGATTCCTACATTGGGGGTGGGGCTAAAGGAAAAAGTTCACTCAATCAGTTTCCTTTCACACATTCATTACATGTATTTTTTTTTTACATGCTGAAAAGGAATTCACAAAGACTTTTCAGGATTACACCTGGAAAGCGGAGACTGCCACCGGTTCCCCTGAATAACCTGGAAAATGTTTATGCATTCCAAACAGTTGGCAGTCTACACATGTGAAAGGCTGAAAACTACGGATCTCACGGTTACCTACTTAACTTTTGATGTTTTTCCATTTCACCATGAAAATTGTCCCACTCTGGAAATGTGGGTAGCTGATGTATTTTGGCCTAGGCACAGTCACCATCAAGGAAACCTATCAATCTCGGACAATTCTGAAAATTAAAACACCCACTCCAGGGTTGTGTGATTTCTGCAGCTCTTACTACTTTTTTTTTTTTTTTTTAAACCAAGAATGCCTTGCACAACTCAAACTTTGACTAAAATCACACATTTCCCTCACATTTCTGTGAAGTAAAGTTCCAGAATCTGCAGGGATCCAAACATTTCATACCACCCAGCGGTCCCACACTTTCTCTGATAAACATGGTACCCTAAAGGTGTGGCTGGGCCTATCGCCCATGACAGGAACATGTAAAAACTTGAACAGGTTGTGGTCAATGACATCTTCACATGGTTACAGTTTAGGTCTGTTACAGTGACGTGTTAGGTCCACCCACACATGGAAGGCAGTGTTTCAATCAGAAGACATGTAGGAATGCAGGGTAGTAAGACTTTAGCCACTGACTTGATGCGTCTGGGTTTTGTGTCATACAAACATGGGCAAAATAGACTTTTTTGACCTACACTTTGCCCTATTATTGTCATTCTGAGTACGAAAATGTCCTGAGATTAAATAAAATTAATTCCACCTTGAATTCCCCTGGGCATGTAGGTTTCAGAAATTCCCTGGGTTGAAGAGTTTGCTGGGTGAGGAGAAATAGTGCAACTTTCAACATGTCAAGTTAGAGATAAATGGAATTTACTCCCTTTCTATTGGCCTAATATGGCAAAAATATATCCAAAAGAATCCAAATGTCCTGTAGCTTGCAATGGGTATGTGCTATGATAAGGGGGGAGCTCAGAAAGACTGAAAAGACTTTAAGAGGTAGGAACAGGACAGATGTCTGGGTGGGCAACTCCACACACCATAAAAAAGACAAATGGGGCCAACTGCTTTCACTTTTAATTGTGTGGTGTCCACATGCTGTGCGCATTGCTCATCACACAACACAAAAATATATAAAACTCTGGACATGAGGAAAGCTCTCCCCTTGCGTCCCAATTTGACTTTTTCCAAAGAAAATCCTTCTAGCGCATGCACCCAGAAGGATTTTCTCCCTGAATGTAGAGGAGGAGATATTCACATACTCTGAATTCCACAGAGAATAGGAAGGACAACAACATCTCGCTCTACATAGTCTCGTTCTTCACAGTTAAGGAGTTAAGAGTCAGGATCCCTGTGTTTATTATGGACTGCTGTATTTTCATTTCAAAGAGTAAAGGTTATTTTCGCTAGTGAAGACCTGAGCAAGACCGAGCCCTCAGTGAACTGTGCTCACTGTAGGATACAGGTGATGGCTCAGGTCACAAAGGTAATTTCAGACTTGCCTATCCATAGAGAAATATTAAGGGAATCTGCATGCAGGGAGCATTTGTCCCTTTACATGGGGAGCGGAGTGATTTCACCAACGAGATTACCTATGATTGGGAAGTAAGTCACACGTAAGGGGAAGGTGGAAATGGGAGTAAAAGCAGAGCTTCAAAAACAGATGGAATAATATTGCTGAATAGTGCTTAGTCCCTCTTTAACTATGGACACAATAGGATGGTTGAGACTTGAGGCATGGAACTGGAAAGGTATGAGGAAGCTAAGTGGCTAGAACTTTTCTCTGGATAGGTCTTAACTTATGTAAACAACAACTCGATTAAGAACCCAATGATTTGAAGTGAATGGGATTACTCAATGTTGGAGCCTTTTGCTAGTGTACATGAGTATTGATCATGTTATCAGAAGACCTGCAGAAGTTGACAAGCTTAAAGTAAAGTTCCATGTCATAAGGTGAAGGTTTGTAGTTATACAGTAATGTGGTAACTTAACACAATTACAAAGGGTATTCAGTTGATATTAGCAAAGATGACTAATATTGCTCATCCCCAAAAGATCGGGACCACCCCACCACCAACCTCTTTTACAAAGACTATGTTCTCTTACGGAGGCAAAGAAGAATCCAAGAATTGGCCTGTAGCGCCTGTCTGATACTTCACAGCTATGCACAATTTAGCAATCCAGAAGTAAACCTCAAGAGAACCAAAATCGTGATTAAGGGAAACAAAATTTAAAAACCAAAAACCCCAAACACGTTTGGTACCTGAAAGGTAATCAAATTAACAATACTTTTTAGCAGGAAGGCAACATTTTATCTGTTTGTTTCTTTCATATATCCAAGATTCTGTTGTATATAGCGGTTATCACCCTAGATACAAATATTCAAATGTAAAGTCTTTCCTTTTGTTGTAAATTGTTCTCCAAGCATTGGTATTTTTTTCAAAATATTGTCGTTATTGTAAACCAGTTTTATATCATTTTTGGCAGGCCTTCGAAGGAGATGCGGGGGTTCGCTGTTCCCGAACAACACGAGATTTGCTTAACCTCTTCAGTGCCCATGACGAGATAGTCTCGTCATGGAGCACGGTTGCGCTGTGCCCATGACGAGACTATCTCGTCATGAACCCCACCCACTAGTGCAACGCCCGGCACAGGAGGGGGAAAGGGCGTGGCACTGAAGGGGTTAATGTCGTTTAAACAGACTGAAAATCATGAAGTCTAAAAGAATGACACCACGGAAATGAAATAGAATTATTTGCCCATATGAAGTCCCTATAAGTGTTGGCTGGGTCTGACAAAAAAATTATTGAAAACTGGTTTGCGATAAATAACATTGTGAAAAAAATACCAATGCCTGGAGAATAATTACAACAAAAGGAAAGACTTTACATTTGAATATTTGGATCTAGAATGATTACACCTATATACACACACAACAGAATCTTGGACCTATGAAAGAAACAAGCAAATAAAATGTTGCCTTCCTACTAAAAAGAATTCCCGATGTATATGGAGTTTTGTGTGCTGTCGAAACTCTAGAAGTAGGCATAATATATATGAAAATTTGGGGATATTGACCAGTGTAGTTGAAAGGATCACTACTGCCATTTGTTTTGAAAGTGGGTATCCAATTTAAGATGGAAACTGAATACAAATACTTAGGTACTCTCATTGACCATTGCGGTTCATTTCTTCCTCACCAACAATGTATCAAAAACAGAGCCACTGCACTTCACATATTCTGTGCCTGTCGAAACAATGCCAGAGCCCATTCGTGACTCCAATCGTAAAAGTCATCCAAGCAAAATTAATCCCAACCATCGCATGTGGCTAAGAGGCACAGGGCGAAGAGACACAAACTACCAAAATAACATAATCTCCAATCTCAAATCGGACTAGAATTCGGATTTGACAAAAACAACTGCCCGGCAAGGAGCTTTCCTGAGGATGTGCTTTAAACTCTGCCAAGCTAAACCGGACTGCTTCAGCAGGGAATTATGAACTCAGGCGATAAAGTCCAGGCACGCAAATGTTTTAAAAATCTCTGTCAGCCTTGTAAATAAGGAGTCATTGGGACATTCCAGTGAGCTGAGCGATCTTTATTAAACACCTCACAAACACATGTGAGCAGTTTCCCTCTTGGAAGATTGCAGAAAATTAGCAAAGCATGCCCATGCCTGGATGGTTATCACCAGTTAAATGACAGAAACTGTTGGTTAAGGACTCTTCAACATATTGGACATCCACTTATGCAGGATTGCTGCAGTGGTGTACATGCAAGGAACCAACATCATGCCAAGTGCCCACTTGGTAAAATATCTGAACACTGCAGAAAATAAATTGAAACCTATGGGAGCAAATTAAATAAGAAATTATTATGAATTCAGTCTTGTTTGTTCTTAACTATTTATTTGGATCATTTTTGCAAACTGTTTAATATGCAACTGTACTACGTAACTCAGCATACATACATTTAGTACCTTTTTCCTACCACAACAATGTCCCCATTTCAGCAACGATCCCTGGGGTGTTCCTCATTATGTGGGTATGGCTTTGCTTTAGTTAACCGGTTAGAGCCATTCTCTGGAACTTACAGTTCTCCACTGTTGCAAGACTATTTCAGAGTCACCCTAACTAGTGTGTCCTTGATCACGGTGGGAGTCGCACATTGTGATTGGTGCCCATGGCCGCAAAAATTTCCACCAGAAATCCTGAATGCAAATTGTTAGTTCTGAGATGAGGGTCCTGAAAGCACTTTTGAGCAACAAATGTGAGGTGCCATGCTCTTTCCAAGTACCCCTCAGCACCCTGAACTACACGGAATTCAGACAGATAATCAGAGCCCGGAGGGTACATAATATAAGACATACCAGCGATTAGACTGCCATCCCTTTCACCGTTGCACTCTGAGTTTTCAAGTTCCCTTTTGAGTGATTAGTTTGTTGGGCTTGCACAAGCATCACAGAACTGGCTCAGGTCCACTGACCTAGTCCCTTCAAGATACTGATTATGAAGCATTTTGAACAAAGATTTGTTAGATCACAGTTCTGACATATGTCACCTCCTACCCCCCATTTGACACTAGTCTTCCACTGTCAAAAGAAGCACACCAACTAAAACCTATACAATATCTGCTGAAAACACCCAAATTCTTATCAACAGGATAACATTATACACAGATTCTACTTTCAAATACAATATTAAGGCCTATCATCAAACGATGTAGAGTAAAATTTGGGATTGCATCTCAGCTCCAGAAAGTGCTGTTACCTTTTAGAGCACTGTCTCATTGCAATAATTTCCTAATAGGCTGTAATTATAAATCTGTTTTATTAGGTCATGCCTCGCCAGCATCATATTTAAAAAAAAGTGATTATAAAGATACATAAATATTCAAACATACAGGGGATTTCAATTACCCCTCTTTGCCCATTGGTCTGTTCAACCATCATTCATATTTGCTTCCTCACATCACAGCATTAGGAAGATCATCGTTCCTGGAGGTGAAACGCCGACTGCGAGCTAGCAACATACAATACTCATTATTATTCCCGGCCCGTCTGAAAGTTATCCATGATGGCACCACCCACTTCTCCACGGCTGAAGACGCATGTGACTGGGCAGACAACCACTGCGCGCAGAGCTCCACAGCAGGGGCCACTCGGGAGCGGACGAACAGAGTTCCACGCGCCAGGCGACGCGGCCGGCAGCCTTCACAAACCCGGAGACTGCAGGGCAGGAGAGAGTTAACGGAACGTCGTGTCCTGGACTCCCCGGACCTGGAGCAAATCATACAGGAGCGACGCAAGGCCGTCCAGGTGGTGACGGACCTCGGGACTTCCTCGCAGGGAGAAGACTTAGACGGTGCCCCCCCATCTTTTCTCGTCAGAAGGAGAAGATGATAGTGACGAGACCCAATCAAAAACCGCCTCTGTCACCATGCCCCGGGTCACCCCACAAACTGCCGACACTCTGCACTGAGGATACACGAGCTGACGAGCAGAAGCATTTGGTAAGATTGGCGGACACGCACTCCCGCACCCCGATACGCCACACCCACGAACTGCATCGCCACACTTTTGTGGGTTCATTAACCGGACGACGAACATTGATCCTACTAATGCCCTATCAAGACTCTGCCCCGCAGGCACGAGCTGCCACCCCCATGCATCCATTGTTCACTCTCTAGTTCTATGAGAGTCAGTTTGGACGTATCGGCCTCGCCGATAGGTCTCAGGTATCGGGACAGTTTCCCACCCCAGTTTCTGGTTCCACCGACCCGGTTAATTCTCACCCTTTACCCCGCCCAGGGAATGCCAGAGACAAGCTAGCTGCCATCCTTGGGCGGATGCCGCCAACCTCCATATCTGACGGGTGCAGGGCCAGGACACAGCCAGAACTTATAGCACAGCCACTCCTCACCGCACCCAAGGACGCAGGTACCACTCACCACATACCCAAATGCAGAACACTGACATTAGCGTACTGACTTTGAACACAAGGGGCCTCCACACGCCACGCAAACGGAACGCGGTCTACTCCTACCTCAAGCGTCACCACTCACAAATAGCGTTCCTCCAAGAGACCCATCTCATAACACCAGAGATTAAAAAACTACGGGCCAGATGGCGAGGCACCATATGCACCACGTCATACTCCGCTTACGCACGAGGCGCGTTAGTCTGGGTCCGACCGGGCACCCCATTCCATAAGCTCCGAAGAGTGGTGGACAAAGAGGGACGATTTGTACTGTTAGAGGGACTCTTGGATGGGCAGCCCATTCTCTTGGGTAGCATCTATGCCCCAAATATCGACCAAGACAAGTTTTGGGAATCCCTTACTGGGTTGTTAGCTCAATTCACGACTATCCCATGGATCTTAGGGGGAGACTACAACTGTGCGCTCAACATCACACTGGACAGATCCCATCCACCACCGCCACATTGACCTGCACCGAAACAGACCGAGCACTTTCTAAGGTGGGTCACACACTGGGCGCTAATAGACGCTTGGAGAGCACACCACCCTCAGACACGTCTCTACTCATTTCATTCCATACCACATAACCTAAGGGTCCGTCTGGACAGATATTTGTACTCCCCATCACTGATTCCTCAAATACAACACATAGATTATCTAGGCCGCGTGATTTTAGATCACAATGCGCACATCCTACGCATCCAATGGAGGCCCCCACACCCTCCGGTGCCCACTTGGCGCCTCCCACGTGACTGTCTGACGGACCAAGTGTTCAAACACGACCACGAGCAAGACATACAGGACTACTTTTCTAAGAACTCGGGTACGGCATCCTCCAAATTGGTTGAATGGGACGCATTTAAGATAGTAGCTCGGGGAGCATGCATTAAGCAAATAATGGGAGCGCGACGCACACTCACCACCACGGAACTGAAGTTAGCCACCCTCATTCGACAGGAAGATGCCAGTGCTGCCACTGCAGCACAAGTAGCGGCAGCCAAAACAACACGCTGCGGCCATGGCAGACCTACGCAAATACAACTTTAGAGCCTATGCCTTGCGAATGCATAAAGAAAGAGATAAAACGGGTTCACTCCTAGCTTGGCTAGCAAGACAGGACATGGAAATAAAACCCATCCCCGAAATAATAGACCCTTCCGGTGATCTAGTGCGGTCCCAAATGGACATCCTAACTGCATTCCAGCAGTATTATACTATAATTTACTGCGCCCTGTCACAGCTCGGGCAGGAGGCGATCAACCTCTTTCTGGGCCCCCTATCCATCCTGCACATCTCAGATACAGAGAAAAACACCCTAGACGCCACAATAACACCGACTGACGTCACCCATGCGATTCGTGCGCTGGCGCGCAATAAGGCGCCGGGCCTGGACGGTCTACCTCTCGAGTATTACAGCACCTTCTCCCCCCTGCTAGTTCCTCGCCTAACTGAGATGCTGGCGGTTGCTCTAGAGGGGGGGGGATGACTGCCCAGCTCCCTCCGTGAGTCGGTCATAGTGACGTTCCTTAAACCGCACCGAGACCCGCAGCAGTTCTCCTCTTACCGTCCAATCACGCTCCTCTCGACCGACTGCAAAATGCTGGGAAAAATTCTAGCGGAGAGGTACGAACAAATTCTGCGACCCTTAATCCATCCGGATCAATGCGGGTTTGTGCCCGGCAAAAATACGTCACAAATCATACGGCGCTTGTTCCATATTCAGGATCAAGTGGAAAATACACACCCTAACGCGGTCTGCTTAATCTTAGACCTCGAAAAGGTCTTTGATACTCTTACTTGGCCATACCTTTTCGCTGTGTTGCAGCGAGTGGGGATAGGCCCAACCCTCCTCGCGTATACAAGGCTTCTCTACACCGGGCTCACATCCCGCATTCGACTGGGCTGCTACATCTCCTCATCAATCAAGGTGGAGAGGGGGACGAGACAAGGGTGCCCACTATCGCCCCTGCTCTTCGCCCTAGCGGTAGAACCACTGGCAATCCGACTGCGTGAGGTGGGAACCGATTGGGGCATCCCCATAGCGGACACCGTCCATAGCGTCTCTATGTACGCGGACGACCTCCTAATATATATCCGTGATATCACCACGGACCTCACACCCATATGAACAACCCCAACGGAGTTCGCGGAGGCGTCCGGTCCTAAAGTAAACTGGGACACATCTACCCTATACCCACTACACACAAACCTCGGGCCGCTGGAGGTGCGAATAGGTACGCAGCACCTCTCATGGAGCACACACGCCCCCCCGATATCTCGGCATCTGCCCATACCACTCCCCCACGGACATATACGAGGGCAACCATACCAAAGCGCTGGCTGGCATTCGATCGGCGGTGGGATTTTGGAAGAATCTCCCGTTGGCCCCAATAGGTCGGGTGGCCATAGCAAAGATGATCGCTGTCCCCCGTCTACTGTACTACTTCACGAATTTGCCGGTGATCCCACCCAGGGCCTTTTTTCGATACCTGGACTCGCTCCTCCGCTCACTCATCTGGGGCACGCACAGACACCGGGTAGCCCTCACCAAGCTGCAATTACCCACCACACAAGGGGGCCTAGACGCCCCCTCCTGCGAATCGTACTTTTTGGCGGCGCAGTTACAGTGGCTGTCGTACTGGACGGCGTGTAGGAATACATACGTCCCAGGGCTGGGTCCCTACCCCGGAGCTCTGTCGTCTACTGCTCCCAGGTACTAAACCTCGATGGACATATCCGTTACAGGTGTCGGTGGCCCGCCAATGTATGCAAAGAATCCATCGCATGTCGGCGGGGACACCACATTACTCCCCACGGCTGCCGCTGGTCGGCTGGCCCAAGAGGGAGATGTACTTTACGGCAGCCATGCTCCGTGCGTAGTCGGACTGCGATATAACAGAAGCAGAGGCACTGTTCGCGGAGGGGCAGCTCAGACCTTATGTTCAGATCGCGGAGGATTATGGTTTATCCGCGGGACCGTTTTTTAACCCACCGACAGCTCCTTGAACACTTTCGGCCACACGCGGACCTTTCCACAGGAGAGCCCAAGACCCGCCCGGTCATTCACACCATCTTACATATGGGTACAGGTCGGCACTTAGTTACTTGGATCTATAAATCCATCAGAGAGCTTATGAATGAACCACTGCTCGCTCTCCGAGCCACATGGGAGGACGAACTTGAACGTCAGTTGCACGACCGAGAGTGGGAGAGGGCCCTAGAGTTCCCTAAAAAAGTATCGCAGAACGCACGCTATAAAAATATACAGTTTGATGTCTTACATAGAGCGTATCTAACGCCAGCGCGCCTGCAGCGGTTCTATCCGGACACCCGATTTCTCTGCCCCAGATGTCGCTCGGCAGATGCACACTTTCACCACATGTTCTGGAGCTGTCCCACCCTGCGGCAGTTCTGGTCAGTAGTCCTCGTGACACTTAAAGAACTTACAGACATTCACACCTGGGAGGCGGTCGCTCTCGGAATATTCCGTAGACCAAAATCACTGAGGGTGCCTATCCGCTTCGCAACCCTAGCAACGCTACTAGCGAAAAGAAGCATCGCCATGAACTGGCGAGCCCCATCGAGACCTCCGCTGGAGGCATGGATGGGAGCGGTAAAAAAAATGGGCGGCAGCAGAAGAGGAGAGACTTCGGGAGGAGGAGGTGAAAGGACTGCGGAAGCATCCCATATCTATGGAATGGGCCATATTGTCCCACCAGTTCCAACACTTACAGTCGCGTACCGCTTCTAGGGCATCGCAACGTACCACTACGGAACTGGAAGCATGTAACCCGAATGGGAGCACACCTAACACAGCCCCCACCTCCCCAACCAATGAGTGAGGCACAATAACCCCTCGGTGCACTACACGACCTGCGGCCACTAGCCTGGATGTCCTGGCGCCTGCCTACGAATGAAGTCCTGACATCTGCACACAACTGCTGCACTGACCCGGATGCCATACCCATGGCTCACACCCAGGCTCCCTTCTTCAATGTATCCCCAGTTTTATTGTCCCCGGTTGCCATCACAGTACAAAGAAGATATATGGACCGTAGCGACAGATACCCCTTCTGAGTGCAGGATACACATCTCACAACTGGAAAGCACAACTACTGTCGATAACATAAATGTAAGGAGATGAACTGTGATGGTTTGTTGTAAAAATGATAATAAAAAAAGGTTTTAAAAAAAACGTACTAGTCAATGTCCACAGGCTCACCACCACTTTGTCTTCGAATTCCACTACCCAAGGACATATCTAAGGCATATGAAGAAAATCTGCCTCTATCGCACCGCAGCCATGACTAGCTGATGTCGTAAGTGGGTAAACCCCGTAAGAGCTTTTCGTTGTGAAATATGTTTTGTGCAGATAGTGAAACCTTGCTTGCTTAAATAGTGAATGAGTCAACTAACGGTTATTGGCATTCCTGTGACCACTTTTCTCATGCTTGCTCAGTATTTCCACCCGTCGCTTTTTGTAAGTAAAATAAATAATTTATTTGATTCAATTAATTAAAATTGTTACAAAAGGAAAGAGAATGAATTCCATAGAAAACTCGAATGAAATTGCATTCATATGCAAAACAAATTTCATAAGTCCAATCATCAACATCACAAAACAGATCACATATATTGCATTGGCGAAATCAAGGGGTTTCAAGAGTTTCAGCATTGGTCCGGTGAGAAGGCGGAGCACAGACATCTCCTCTGTACTGATGCCACGCTCCCCACACCCTGCTCCACTTCCCAGGGCACCCTCTGGCCACATAGACAGACTTTTCCCTAAACATGCACCAGTCTAGGTCTTCTTCCCACTTTCTCAATTTGGGCGGCTGGCTTGCTCCCCATTGCTGTGCGATGTTTCTTTTCGCAATCATGTACGCTAGGGTTGCCCACTGTGTAGCGTATGTGTTGAGATCTGTAGGCTCCCAAATATTTAGTATACACCTTCGAGCCTCAGGTTGTATGTCCACATTCAGGACTTCCCGGAGTGTGCGGTGTATGTCTTGCCAGTATGATTGTATAAGTGGGCAGTTTCACAAAATGTGAATGAACGTCCCTGTTTCCCCACACCCTCTTCTACACTCTCCACCTTACCCATACGTACCAGGCAAGGCCTTGTGATGTAGATCCTATGCAATATTTTGAGCTGCACCAACTTCAACCTGGCCTGGATAGCAACCTCCCGCGGGGAGAAAACTGCCCCTTGCCAGTCCTCGTCATCGAGTGAGTTCTAAGCCATCACCAACCCATTTCTCCCTGAGGGCTTGTAGTGGGTCTACCATGTTATTCATCAACTTTCTATAAATAAGAGAGATGGTCTTCTCCAGGAGATGTCCGTCTAGCAATCTATCCTCCAGGGGGGAGGCTTCCGGGAGAGTTGTATTTCCAGCTCATGAATTCAGGGCCAAACCCTAGCTTGGTCAACACAGCGAAGAGGTACGGCCACTCGACTCATTTTTATATTTTTATTTCCACATACATGCGCACAACATTTAGACATCTGTATTTTCAGGTTTTTGTTTACTTTTAAACCTTTGATGCCTATTGCATTTTTTTGGGGTGAAAAATTAAAGTATGGCGTGTGGCAGGGCTTTCTTGTGATAATAATGCATGTTACATATAAGACAGATCTGAGTACATGTGAATATGGCTGAATTTAACATTAGACAATGCGTGTAAAAGGGTGTAATGGCCTGGAAAAACAGACTGATGAACTAGCAAATGCAGATAAATGTGTGCTTGATTGCCATGTTTTTGAGTTTAGAAACTCGATGTTTTTTTTACACTGTTCAAATTAACAAGACAGAGAAGGGAAGCTTTCTCTTGGCCATGCTTAGTAAGCAGCATGTTTCGGCAAAGGGACACTGTTTGCCTATTTTTGAAGCAAGTTAGGAGAAGAGTATGAATGACCACCTCCTCCTTTTGTAAGACATCGTGGTGATATAGGTATATAAATTACAGGTGCAGGAGATGGGTTGGACACATGGAGCTGTTGAGAATAAAGTTGAAGGGGGGGGTTCATCTAATAACACCAATGACAGCAGAAGGTATGCAGGTAAAATATAAATGCCTCATCATAATTCAGACATCGTAAACCAATACAAGGATATAAATTAGATGGATCTCAATAGCCAAATACTGTGGGTAGGGAACAGATAAACAGGTTAGGGACGCATGATGAAATATGATAGAGACTTAGCTAACATGTGCTTTAATCTGCATATTATCTTCCAAGTTGTTTATAATAATAATGATCATTTTGAAACACAGGATTCAGTATCTGGCATAGGTGATGGGAAAACAAAAAAGCCCTTCACGCAACCTGCTTCCCTTCCCCTACAAAAAAAGGCAGGGCCTTGGATAGCACTTCATTGGATGTACCCCAGCCATACCCATGTGCCAGGGAAAAACACTTCTGCACCCTTTTTTCCCCCAGCATGTGTGAATGGAGCACACAAGGGAGCAGATATCTGTCCCACTGCAGCAGTATTTCTGACCTCTTCCCTGCTAAAATAACATAAAAGAAATCTAAGGGCGTTATAAGCCCATAGAAAACGTAAAGCTCGTAAGGGGCCTAGACACCTACTTGAAAGCCTAGAACAAAAGAACCTGTTATCATGGTGCAGAGAGACAAGAGTGGTCAGTGTGTCGCAAGTGCCACCACCCGGCAGAACAGTCACAGATGTACAAGAGGTGTACACTAGCAGCAAGGCTCCTGGGACCTTAGGGACACAAACTAGGGTGCAGGGTATACAAGTTCTGGGGACCCGAGTGCAGAACACTAGTGTAGAAGACAAAGGTAGGGACACAAACATTTCCTTAATGGTGCATTCCTGCAGTAGGGTAAACATCAAGATTCACCACAAAAAAATATAGCACAACTGATCTTCCATGCAAATGAGGAATAACCTTCAGAAATAACTATTGTAGAAGAAGGGCTTGACAGCAGGATATGGAAATATGTAGAGAATATTGGCAGCCCTTCAGAATGGAGATATATATATTTATATTCAGTCTAGCTTCCCAAAAGTTGAACCAGGAGCAGGTGGAGCATTGCACACAATATTGACAGCATTGATTTGCTGCGGTCCTCACGAGGACATCACGATGAACCAACTGCACTGCAAGAGTAGAGAGCAGTTACTCCTCACACCTGTTTCTATATCCTGCAGGTCAGGTCCGGTCCCCACAGCGCGCTAGATTCAGCCAAATGCCTTTAAGTATTCACAGTGACAGCAGGGAAACATGTGGAGTCAGGCTTTAGCAAACCTGTTTGACCATTCTACTGAATGATGTATTCCCCGCCCAAAAGTTTGCTCTAGGAAGATTGCTCAAGAATACAAAACTATCCAACACACATATCCCACTAAACTAACCTTCATTTGAAGTACCCAACTCTCGTCAGCAGTAGAAGAATTGCTAATTTTCTTTAATACTACACATCATTGACGCATATCAAAAAATCATTGATTCGACCAGCATGTCAACTTAGAGGGGTTGTTTTTTATTAACTACATGACTCGCCGTGAAAACGTAAGTACTTATATTTCAAATTTTTTAAAAATAACAAAAGCAACTGTGACGTGGGTGCAACCTATGAGGTAAAAGAGGGAACAAAGGTTCCACAATGGCAAATCAGAAATCTCGACGTTTGCGTTCAGTTCTCACAAGGCAGGATTGCTCCTAAGCCACAAGAGTTTTATTTTGTACATTACTAAACATGAACTGGCCGTCGTCTCGTACACAAAAATAATAATTAAAAAGCATATCTAGCGTGAACCCCGAAAAGGCAAGCCAAGAGGCCACCCAGGAATTTATAAACATAAGTTTAGTTTTCACCTGCTCCAACGCTTCTAAAGATAATGCATGACCGTGGTGAGCCAGACTGCCGCACCAATTAGTGGGCTGTACTTCTCCTATACAACCAGGAAGAAGAAGTCAGGCACTGGACTGACAACGCCTGATAGCTACCGGCTTCCTGACTCCAAAACAGGCTGAGTCTGAACTACATCCATCCCACCAGTCCGTCTCCTCCCACTGGAGGACGGGAAGGGTATCATCCCGGAAGAAGGGGTTATCTGAAGGTGATGGAGAGATGCATTCGCCAAATGTACACACATGTGATGATGTAGCTGAGGCTTGATGATGGGGCGGACGCTTTTCATAGGGTGTGCGGCTGCGGAAGAAAAGGTGACGGGATACGGTACATAAAATAGTGCGTCACAGAATAAAACTCACAGAATTCTGCGACGTAGAAGGAGACGGCATAGTTCTCCTCGCACCACTCCAGGGTGGAGGTTGGCGGGCCCCAGTAGCCGGGCCTGTCCGCTGCGGGAGCCATGGTGGAAGTGGGAGGGAGAGCTGAGTGGACGGACAACGAGACTCCGCCTTATGGAGGCACCCGGTGCCTGGCGGCGAAGGGGAGGCGGGCCTGGGAGGAGAAAGAAAGAGTGGGGAGGGGACAAGGGAGGCCAGGCTTTTTCACGGGATTGTCTATACGCCATGGCAACGCCACAAGCCAGAGGGAGGGGCCGGTCATGCTGTTTTCTCCAGTCATGCCCTGTAATAAAAGTAGAATTGGGAGTTAGTTATTTCTGTTTCTGCTGCTTTGTCATATTCTGGCTTTCCACAGTTCTGTTTAGTTGCTGACGTTAATTGAAATCAACGAATATTTGGAAAGTCATCCACGGAAACTTGCTTAGCTCCGAGCATAGAAAAGTAGATCAAACTGAGGATAAGGTCTGACGAGTGAGTCACTTAAGGACTATGCGAAAGAGAGACTCTGTTTAATATTTATTTATATAAATTGCTAATCCTATTTTGTGTTCCCTGTAGAAAAGTGCCGTTATTTTGCCAGATAGTTGTAATTTTTGACTTTTGTTCACCGTTTGGTAGGTATTCTTCTCAAATGATCTGGATGCTGTGCGGTGAATTACAACCGAATATTGCAAATCGATTTTTTTATTTTTATAGTTGGTTGACAATCTTCCCACATAATGTCCTTACCTGTTATTTATTTGGAGCTAATATAACTACAAGCAGTGTGGTATCCGCCTGTCAGGATACCGCGGTAGCCAGTAGGCCACGGGCTTGGGGGGAATACACCGTTGAAATGACAGTCGGGCACTTGGTTATATTCTGGGCCAAAGACCCCAAGCGGTCTTGCGCCCCTTTATTTATGCCCTCGGGCGCGCGCGCCCTCAGGATGCGTGGGTGCGTGGATGGCGTGTGTAAACGGGCCGGGTGGCTCCGTCACTACACCCCTCCAACAGAGGCGGTGGGTGAGATTTTAAAGTGGTGGGGCGCAAACGAATTAGCATACAGCACCGTAGCGAGCGAGCGCAGCGAGCTTGCCCGAACCCCAAAAGGGGGGTTTGGGGGGATTACCCCCCCAAGAAAATTTTGAAAAAAAAGAAGAAAAATCGTGCATTTTCAAGCAAATTTGAGAAAGCAGGAAGGTTAATAAAGCAATTGTGAAAGTGCAGTTATTACATTAATAGATGGCATAACATAGGTAGCTGCTTATTCAGTATTACCACAGAGCTTCATACATTCTGTCCTATTATGCTCAGATGCTGAATTCAGACTATAAGACTCATGGAAATCTCAGCTCTAAGAGTAGAAGAAGTTGCACAGCAGTGTAATGGTTGCCAGGCTCGTTCCGCAGGAGCGTCAGGAACTTGAAGAAAAGTCCACAGTCTTCCCCTACGGCCTTCCGACTCTATTAGACTCTAGAGTAACAAATGTTTTTACCTGTGACGTGGGGAAGTGTTGGCAGTTAAGTATACAAGGAACCAGAGTGACGGAATAGGCGATGAATCAAAAGAGAGATCGGGTGGAGGTATAGAGGATTGTGCTGGAAGCCTGAAGCGATTAGTTGTGGTAGAGAAGGTGGGGAGTGGCGATAAGGTGCTATATGATGCCCTTACGGAGTACCGGGAGACGAGGCCAGAACAAACAATGAAGTAGAACGATGTGCTTATTTCCATTTATTTATGTTACAGTTGGTGAGTGAGGAGTAGAAGTTTTATGCAAAGCAGGATCAGGGATTATTGAATTGTTCTACTTTCTCAGGTCGTGTCATTGCTCCGAAAAAAGCTCGCGTGGTCCACCAGCAGAAGCTGAAGAAGGTGAGCTTTCAGTATCAAAAACTGCTATGCAGCAACTGGATACAGCGATTAAATTCTGACCTGCTCATTAAACAAGCGCAATTCATTTCACTCTCATCTGAAACGCCTCAAAAAAGTCGGGTTTGACCAGCTTTACAAGCTACCGCTAATATTTTGTAACGAGACAAACTTGCAGCTCTGCCAGTCCACGAAATCCTGACCACCGTAGTGCTCTTTCTGTCTAGAGAGTAACACACACAGCCACAGGTACGTCACTGCACCTAGTATCTGACCTGCAGCATCCCCCTTAGTTACCTCACTATGATACGTAGCTCTGTAGTGTTAAATCACCATAACCCTGTTTTGAAGCACTCTACTGTTACGTCAGTGAAACCAGCATTTACCCATGTCAAAGCACCACCGTCATGATTATATTACTTTCTGCATGCCATAGGTACAAATTGAAGACACAGACTGCAAACAAAGTGCCTATTCTGTGGGCAGTTTGTAAAGTATGTGCTGTTTGTATGAGTCTCTATGAGCTTCCTGCCAGGAAGAAACACAAAAAAATACACGAGCTACACAAAACACCTGAAATACGACAGCTTCTCAAGATTTAACAATTGTTCTTTTTCCATAGGGAGAATATGGCTCCCCAGGGAAAAGCGCTTCACCTTTCACCTCCGTTAGAGATCAGCGTCTCCCATTCCCATCCACCCAGGAAAGTCACTTATATCTCTAACTAGAGCAAAATTGAATTCATTTCCTTGTTGCAAGCCCACCGGCTGAAGAAATCTAAATATATACAAGCCTACATGTTTGTGAGTATTCATCTATTTGTAGGGGGTAGGTAGATCATGCTAAAATTATCCAAACCCAGGCTATAACTACTGTCACCCTTAATGAATTCCATTTAAGTGTACTTTGCTATCGGAAAATCCCACAAATCCGGGTTCTATGAATTATGGTGTGATATTTATGAATGGAAAATACTTTTCCCACATCTAAACGCCATGCGGGTTGTAATGATTTTGAAATATAGCCTGGAGCTAATGAAGCGAGGGGCAGGGCAGTGTGTGAACTAAACGGTCAAGAACCAGCGAGGGCAGTGATTGATCAGAGACGAAAGGGAGCACAGGAGAAAGGGTAGTATGTGAGGAAAAGGGTCAGGGAGCTGTGAGGGCAGTGTGTGAGCAGAAGTGGCTGCGAGTGGAGACAGCATTGAGTCTACAGATGGGGCAGGGAAGAGAGGTAGTAGTGTATGAACGGGGGCACTTTGTGAACAGAAATGGCAGAGTGGGCAATGAGTGTTTAGCGATGGTATGCAGCAGATGAGGCACAGTGCAATCAGAAGAGGAAAGAGAGTAGGGTGGAGCGAGTGTGTGAGCGAAGGACAAGGCAGAGATATGGTAATGAAAATAATGCCATGAAATGATCTTAAAATGTATCACAATTAACACATTTCAGAAGTGGATACCGCCTGGTGTATTCCAGTACTCCCTATAGTTCTTACCAAGTTATAAATCAAAATAGGGAAATGTGTTTTGTCCCGTAGCAATACATTTGTGAACCTGGCTGCCATGGTCGTAACCCGACACAAAAATAAACAAACAGAGGTGCACCCATTCACATGTTTTTGCAGGTTCAGATGGCGCGAGCTCGACCCGCAGGTATCGGAGCACTTTATCTGATCATCAGTTACATTACACAAGGTCACTTTTTCCCCGAATTAGATCCTGCAGTATGGTAGAGGATCTAGAGTTGTGACCAGAGCTGTCGACTTTGGAACGGGGCCAGGATGATCCTGGCCCCGTTCCAAAGTCGACAGCTCTGGTCACAACTCTAGATCCTCTACCATACTTCCCGTTTCCTACTGTGAAGTGTCAGTGATGCTCTCTCATTCAAAGTATTTCACCCAAGGGTAGCATCGCGTGCCACACAAGATGCAAAAGGACAACGCAGACACGACTTGTGTGCTGTTCGCCCAGCCAAACGTCTGCATACAGCAGCACAGAAAGTACACAACACAATTAAGAGGAGAGAAATGCAAATATCACGGATAAAATCGACAAATGTGCGTGGGAGTCACACCGCTGGCATTATTTTAAACCAACTATCAAGCAAATGTGTCCTTAAGAAAGCAGCAACACGTTAGCGCGGTGAGAGACCTGGTTAAGCATTTCCCCATGTTTCCCCAACCCATCCTACCTGTGTGTCCTCAGCCACCGTCCAGTCCACGAGTGGAGTCACGACCACGAGGCTCAGGCGACGCGCACGAAGTGAACCCGTTACCCGACCGTTACCGGATCCAAGCAGCACGCTTACCTTACGTCAAGGTCAAGCTCGGCATCCAATCATGATTGCCCCTGCTCATGCTGCGCGGTGACCGGCCAATCCTGGCGCAGTGGCGCTGCATGCAGCGCCAGGATTGGCTTGGAGGGCAGAGTGACTGCTCGCCCTGTCGCCCTTTTTCTGCCAGCGCTACCGCCAGCAGGTCCTGCACCCCCCCCCCCTACTAGCTAATGGGGCCGGCCTGGGTGCGCATGCTCGGGCAAGTTGCTGCCCGAAGCATACATGCGGGCAGCGGGGAAAAAAACGTTTTTTAGACCTGTCAATCATCCAATCACCACACCAGCCAGCCCGCCCCCTGCACACTCCCGATAAAGTCGGGTGCTGCCCGGCGCCGCCGGAATAATGTGCGCAGTAAGTAAATGGTAATTTGGCAAATGGTATTGTAAAAGTTTAAAACATTATATTTTAATTATTCCACGCAGCAGGGCTGGTGGGGCTACGCCCCTACGCCCCAATGGACGCACCGCGGCTGCCCTCCAATCTTTCAGATACAGCAACTCTTCGTAAGACACCGCTCAGTTCTTTTGAGCACATCACGCAAAGTCTCTCAGTCTCTGACTGGGGGTCGGATTCGGCCGGAGACCATACTTCTGGTTCCGGGAGCTCTTACTGGATCCTGAACCATCGGACTCTCCCTCTGGTGGGAGGACGGCATCCTCTGGACTCTTCGCCGCTTCCACTGTCCTTGACTCTGTTCTCAGTTGCGATGATGACTCCTCCGGTTGACTTCCCTGGTCATCCGCAGGGGTCAGATCTACTCCTGTTTCTAGCTCTTCTATAGGCTGGCCAGCCACCAGCACGTCTTTGGGGACTCTCTTAAACAATGAGGTGTTCCTTGTGACTACACGGGTTCCCCTCATGGCCGATACCATGCTGCCTTGTACGTTAACTACTTCCCACACTTCGGGTTCAAACGAAGTGCGATATTTCTAGTTTGGGTGGCGGTCCTTTACTATGACCCTGTCTCCGACCTGAATGCTCATGGACTGAGCCCTTCGAGCTTGGCTGGCCTTGTCGTTGGAGGCCTTCCTCCTGCCCTGCGCTGCGCCTTGGTCCAGCGGTGGTGGACGCCATGAGCGATCCGCCGGCACACTGTCTCTCAGGGCCCTTCGAAATAGGAGATGAGCTGGAGCACACCGGGTGGTGCAGTGCGGGGTCTGGCGATATGCATTGAGAAATTGCGACAGGCACTGTTCCGCGTCTTCTCCTTTGTCTACTCCAATCCTAAGAGCTCGGTTCATCGTACGCATGAACTGCTCCACCTCGCTGTTCGCCTGAGGCCACTGCGGGGTGATCTTCCGGTGTCGGATGACCCGGGAGGTCAGATAGTCCTGGAAGTCTCTGCCTTGGAATGGTGGGCCATTGTCGGACTTGATCTCTTCCGGCAGACCCATCATGGCGAATGTGCGGTCCAGCGCTGTCTTCACCTGGGAGAACGCCGTTGACGACACGATCTCCACCATGGGGAACTTAGAATGTGAGTCGATCAGCACCAACGTGTTCCGCCCATCCAGGAACGATCCAAAGTCGATGCTTACTTTGGACCATGGCTCAAGACACGGGTCTTCAGTGATCACTGGGTGAGGCGCCCGTTCCCCCCCCCGTGATGTTGCATGAGTGGCAGTTGCGTACGACTTCCTCCACCATGGCGTCCATCCCTGGGAACCACACCTTACTCCTGAGTCCGGCCTTAGTTTTGGAGAAACCCTGATGTCCTTGGTGTGCTAGACGGACGATCTCCTCCTGCAGACTTCTCGGGATTACGAGGGAGGCACCCCTCAGGACCACCCCATGGGGCCCTTCGCTGAGTTCACTTTGCACCCTCCAGATCTGTTGCCAGAATAGCTGTTCTTCCGCTGTGAGGGAGTTGACCCCGTCCAGAAAGTGGCCCCAGTTCCGATTGGTCAACGTGTGTTTGACCTTGACAAGGCACTCGTCGGACTCCGTTGCTTTCCGAGCGTGAGTGCCACAGGACACGCTTCCAGGGAGATCATTCGAACAAACTCCTCTGTGTACTCTTCATCTGCCGGGGTTGGAAGTGGCTGAGGCGGGCCAGGGTGCTGCGACAGAAAGTCAGCCGGGTTGTTGGCCCCTGGTCTGAAGACCACATCAAAACGGTACGTTTGCTGCTGTACTGCCCACCTCTCAATCCGTGGCAGGGCGAGCAGAGCGGTGCCGGTGAAAAGTGGGACAAGGGGCTTGTGATCGGTGACCACCCGAAATTCGTGCCCGTACAGGTACAGATGGAAGTGCTGGCACGCCCATTTGATGGCCAGAGCCTCCCGCTCTATTTGTGCATACCGCATCTCGGTGGCAGTCAGCGCCCGGCTGGCGTATGCGGTGGGAACCCACTCTCTCGACTCGGTTTCCTGCATCAGGACTGCACCTAGCCCTACGGGGCTGGCATCCACCACAACCTCCGTGCGTCAATGCGGGCGAAAGTATGCCATGACTCGGTCGTCGATGAGGGTGTTCTTGATGGGCTGAAACGCCAGATCTTCTTTGACGGACCAGACCCATGGTTGGCCTGCTTTCGTGAGGACACAGAGTGGTTCAGACAGACGCGAGATTGGGGATGAACCGGCCACAGTATGTGGCCATCCCCAAGAAACTTCTGACCTCTGTGGTCGACGTGGGTCTCGGGGCCGATCGAATGGCCTCCGCTTTCTTCGGGTCAACTCGCAGTCCTTCCCTTGAGAAGATGTAGCCAAAGAAGTCCACGGACTCCTGTTAGAAGGAACACTTGGATTCGTGCAGAGTGAGGCCATTGTCTGCAAGTCGCTGCAGGGTGTCTCGGAGGTGTTTGTGGTGTTCCTCAAGCGTCTTGGAGAATACAAGGATATCATCACTTAAGTTTATGAACCCTTGCAGTCCAGATAGCGTCTCCCTTATTGCGTTTTGAAACATCTCCGCAGCTGACGAGACGCCGAAACTCAATCTCTTGTAACGACATAGTTCAACGTGAGTGGAAAACGTTGTGATGTTCCGGCTATCGGGGTGGAGCTCCAGTTGGTGATACCCCGCGTTAAGGTCTAGTTTGGTAAACCACTTGGCACCGTTGAGGTCAGTTACGATGTCGTCCATCGTGGCCGTGAGGTGGTGTTCTCTCTTCACGGCCTTATTCGGGAGGCGCATGTCGACGCATAATCGAATGGCCCCCGGCTGTTTTGGTTTCTGGGCCATGACGAGGAGTGACACCCATGGGGTGGGGCCCGACACTTTCTCGATCACCCCCAGGTCCTCCAGCTTCTTCAGCTCCTCCTCCACCTGCGGCCGCAGGTGGAACGCCACCCTCCAATGTCTTATCGCCATGGACTGGACGGTTGGATCCATGTGCAATTTGACCAACTTCCCTCTCAGACATCCCAGCCCTTTGAACAGCATGGGGAAATCTTTCAGCATTTCCAGGGCGTGCAGGTCGTGTACTTGGTTCGCGAAGAACACAAGTGCCAGGTCCTCTGCCATGTGGCAGCTGAGTAGGGTGCCCCGTTTCCCTTCCGCAACGTGGAATGTCGTGGCCAGCCTCGGGCCCTCACTGGTGACCTCGACCTCCATCACCCCCGTAGAGAAAGCGGCTTATCACTGTTGTACGTGTATATCTGCGCTTTGGACGGTCGAAGTGGTGGGCGCGGCGACAGCTTCTCATATTGGTCACTGTCCATCACGTTTACTGACGCTCCAGTGTCTATGAGGGCGTTCACGGGGGACCCTGCTAAGGTGATGTCGCACATAGGTGGCGGTCTGCGCCTTGTTCCCTCTCTGCCGACAAACGATATGAAGAATACCTCATCGTCCTCTGTCCCGCAGTCGAACCCTGGCGGGGTGTTGTCAATGTGGTCTGTTGGATCTTCCAGCGTCAGTTGTCGCACTTTTGTCGCGACACCCCGTGAGCCTGAGACGTTGCTCCATCCTCTTCCACTCCTGCAGACCTTTGCGAAGTGGTTGAGTCGTCCGCACTACGAGCACGTTTTCCTTCTCGCGAAGCACTTCCCCCCAGGAGGGTGGTCTAGGCCGCAGTTACCGCATGCGTTCTTCTGTGGAGCCCTCATGGCCTCTCGTGACTGGGACGGCCGTCTCTGAAACACATCTACTCTCTCCTCCTTGACTGTGGGTGTCCACTGAGTCGCTGTGGGCCGGTTGAGGGCCGCTTCCATTTCGTCCGCCCGCGCGTTGGAGAGCTCGTGGGACCTGGCTAGTACTAGAATTTCATCGAGGGTGATGCCCGGCTGCCGTAAGATGAGACGTCGCAGTGGGAAGGACCGACATCCTTGAATGAGCTGTGCGCAAATCTCCGCTCTCTGCTCCGGTAGCGTGCATGAGGTTGCGAGTTTACGTAGGCGGGCGTAGAAGATGTCGATGGTCTCGGTTTCTCCCTGTCGCGCCTGCCGGAGTTTGAACCATTCGAAATCAGGGTTAATCTGGGGATCGAAGTGGTGGTTCAGGGCCGCGACGGCCCCAGCATAATCGTCGTCTTCCCCCCTGTCTGGCAAGGTCTCGAAGAGATCATATAGTTCTGCACCCCCATAGCACATGAGGAAAGATCTCTTCACTCTCCCGTCCATTTCCCACACACCAATGAAATAATGGTCCAGCCGACCGATCCAAGAGCGCCATTGCGCCGCTGCGGTGGACGGGTCCGAAAGCTCACTGAAGGGTGGCAACGGGGCCGCCGTGCCATAACCTGGCGAGGCGGGAGCTTGCTGTGTGGCCTGCTGAGGGGGCGGTGCTGTTTGGGGGGGCGGTCCGGCTGGGGGGACACCCCCGCCACTGGCGCCCAGGTTACTCATCTCCTATGACCAGTCCGCCACCTGAAAGGCCAGAGCACGATACGCTGTTTGTGCCAGGTGAAGTATGGCAGATCCTAGGAAGCGCTAGAAGCAAGGAAAATGTTCTTCTTGTGCCTTCTTTCTTGGCCCTCTGCACGTTAGCCTGGTAGAGTTTCCAGGCGGGGGGGTCGTTCTTCACCAGCTCCTTCTTCCAGGCATGTGCGTGTCTCCTCCCTCCTGGGATGCTGCCCAAGTGGCTTTGCTAACTTCAAACGTGTGCCCCAAGCACCCCTCCATGTGGGCAGGCCAATGGAAACTGTAAAGGAGGCGGGGGGGTCCACTCTGCAAGGATTGAAATGCCCCCCAGCTCGCGAGGGTCGAGTCCCCCCTCCGATGCGAGCTCTTATTCCGGAATGCGCGCTGACCCTGGCAGAGGCGCGGCTCTACCACGTGACAGTGGGAGTGCGGCCGGGCATTTGCAGGGAGGAGGCCCGTACGCGGAGGCGGCACAGCACAGTGCTGGAGCAGCTCTCGCTCGCACACACGCAAGGAAGCCTCACCTCGGCGCCTCTCCGTGTACTTGACGATGAGGCTCCACGATGACGTTCACCGCGGGGTGGGCACCTACCGCTGGTCGGGAACAGCATCGCCAGCGAGAGCTGCGCCGGGATCGCGATGGCAGCAGCAGGAGCCCAGGTACCGGCAGCCAACGCAGGGGTGTGGCGAGGCATGGGACAGACCCGCCTCGTCGCCAGTGTGGGATCCGCCTGTCAGGATACCGCAGTAGCCAGTAGGCCACGGGTTTGGGGGAATACACCGTTGAAATGACAGTCGGACACTTGGTTATATTCTGGGCCAAAGACCCCAAGCGGTCTTGCGCCCCTTTATTTATGCCCTCTGGCGAGCCCGCCCTCAGGATGCGTGGGTGCATGGATGGCGTGTGTGAACGGGCCCGGTGGTTCCGTCACTACAAGCAGGACCACTGCCATTTTGTGATTGTGTGGCCGCAGCAATTTTCGCATAATTGTAGATTTGCCCATAATTAATCTGCCTCATAATCTGCAGATTTTAACAAACACCTTTGTTTCTAGCGCAAACGGTTCAAAAGTTAGTAAAAACGCAGCAACGTGTTGCAGAGCGGTCTTTGCAAAGGTTGACTGTTCACCTTTCTATAGTTTATTGCTATATTTGTGTATTAAATTGGTACTAATGAGGTAAGACTAATGCCCAGCTAGTGTTACCAAGTTTAAAAATGACCAAATAATGAAGTAATACTGTCACAAGATGTGGCGCATAATTTGTCTTTTTTTGCTACATAATTTACTCATCCCTGCTGCATAATTTGACCCACCCCAGCTGCAAAATTCCAGTGGCCCTGACTACAAGCAGTCTCTGTAATGCAACACTTCCAAGTGCCACACATATCTGGTTACACAAACGTATTTAAAATGTTTTTCCTGCATCACACCAGCATCAAAGATTGTACCGGCAATTTGTATTTACTCTGGTTGCTGTACTCACCCAAGCTCACTTAGGCTAATTTATTTACCTAGTTTTGTGACTGCAGGGTGGCTGTTGCTTAAGGCCATTGCTGAGGTGGCTGGTCTCAGAGTTAGAGCATTAGATGCAAGTACTGCATGCCTCAGGCTCGCTGACACACTTAAGCTTCCTTGGCTTGCAGTCTGTTTACAATGGCTTTTTAGAAGATCTTGGCTGCCCCTCCCTTGGTGGAGGACAGATATGGCTAGAAGGTGGTGGCAAGTTAACTTCTGCAGGTGGCTTCTTTGTGTCGTGGAGTATAGGCAGATGATCACTTTTGCAGGAGATCAGGGTAGGCATAGGAACACTGATGGCTCAGCAGACTCTCCAGGAACGGCTGAAATTTAGCTACTGGACTGGTGAATACGGATACAGACGCCTCAGACTAGTCTCTAAAAGTAGGTCCAAAAAGCAATCCGTTACTTTGTGGTAAATTAATTCAATATTACCTCATCTCAGAATTTCTATACTTAATAATCATAATTTCAGTCAAAGCAAAGAGAGGAGTCCGTGGTGCTCGAGTAAAAAAAAGGGTCCAGTAACTCGAGTTAAGGGGAGAGCTCCAGCACCAAGCAGGTACAGGAGTGGTCTGCAGTTTTATTCACACATCAGAATATTTATACAGTTTTCAGTCAATAGGCAAAAGAAGAAAGGAGAAGTGACAAGAAAAAGGGAAGTGACAAGCAGTAATTTCCAACAGATGTGTCAAGGTAGGGGCGTGTTTTGTGTCTCGTGAGAGGGCATGTGATGTGTGGAAATGTGTTCTCTTTCAGTTGAAGGCCCTTACTCATTCGTGGGTTTATCTCTGGCTTAGAGTCAAGAACAGGACCCATCTTGTGTAAAACAGGAACTATCTTGCTGGTTCTGTGAATTGTCAGAACCACAGAAATGTGTGTTCACAGTGTACAGCCTTGTGCTTCCTCTATTAGTTGGTGTGGTTTCAGGGCCTAACCTCGTGCTTCCTCTTTCAGTTGGGGGTGGTCACAGGGCAGCTGGTGTGACAGGCTGAGTTACCAACAATGGACAGGATGTGGCTGAGTCTCTGGCACAACTGGGGGAAGGCACACAGGCAGGCTTCTTGGAATTGACTCGACCACAAGGAGCAGGGGGTTGTGCAAGATTCAATGGGGATGTGAAGGACAGCTTTCAGACAAGTTGCTGAGAGCATGTCACACGCAAAATGGGTGTTTGTCTGAGGAAAATGGCTACCACGCAGAAACAGGGAAATGATGGGGCACAATTGTCAATTTTATTTCCACATTCCCTCCTTGCCCCAGAGTGTACCTACATTATATCTCAATTTGCATGAGATCATCTATACATTCTTGTAGCATAATTCTTTCCCTTTCTCTCTGCTGGACAAGTGGTTTAGGAATGCAGTTTGCTGCGCATAGACCACACAGGGCAGGACCACATTGGATGCAAAGGCAGCATCCAGTTATTATCAGGAATATTATACCTGCTGCTGACAGCAGTTGCCATCCCCAGGACGATATTATCTTCCAGAACCAATCAGACCACGTCCAGGTGCCAGGTTCTTGATGTAAACTTACGGCTATCTTGTGTAATTTTGTTATGGCCGTGTATACAGATGGGGAATTATCAGGAATAAATATACAGCAGCTAGAGCCTATAATTTTACAGGCTCCGCCTCTGTCAGCCAGGATGATGTCAAGGACAAGGCGATTTTGGAGAGTAACCAATCGTATTGCGGACTGCTCCCGGGTTAAGCTCCCCAGGGCAGACGCCGTCTGGTTTACAATAGCCTCTAAGGTCCTTGTCAACCTGCGTATAAGCTTGCTGTTCTGTACAGGGCCAACAAAGAAGAAGAACCCTTTGTTAAAATCTGTATACTGTTCCCATGAGGTTTCTGTTTGGTCAACCAAGGAGGTATCGATCGTTCTTTTATGTCTGACATGGGGCACTAGGAGGTCTCGGTGGTAAGTGGATGGGGCCACAAAGACAGGGGGTAACAGGAATGCTATATAACAAGTTCCCCCCCAGTTCAAGGGCAGCTGCACATAGGCCATTTGGCCACAGACGAAATAAGTATGGCGAGATGCTTGAAATGAGGACTTTCCTCTGTCTTCAAAACTTATAGTGGTATGACAGTCACTGTGTCCTAATGGAATAGAGACATTTTTCTGGATGCACAGGTGTCCTTTTACTGGTGAGACCGAGATGGAAGGGGGACCAGTATTCTTTTTAGGTTTGGTATTTAACATCTTGTAGGACATGGTCATGTTCCCTTGCTTGTATTCTTCACTTTCTAGGACTGTTCCTGTCGCCTGAGGACTTTCATCCTTATTTGGGTAACAGGCAGCATTAAGTACCTTGTTTAAGTACCCCCAAGGCCACCCATTCTTGCATGAATTATTTCTGTCAGGGCAGGAGGTGGGGGTGGTATCGTCAGCTGTTATTAGGGCGAACCAGTCTTCACAAGTCCCATTATAGGAAAATGGAAAGGGGAAAAGAGGCATCCCTCCCTTTTTCTGATGAGGTGGGAGGCGGCCACATATCCAGCAATTTGTGCTATTGCTGGCCTGATGAGTGTAGTGTAACATCTATATAAAGGTATTGTTTTGCAAGGCTAGTCTATGGGCTTGTTCATGAGGGGGTAGGTCATGATATGTGTGTTCCTGAGTGCTGTTGGGTGCATGAGAGGTGTGTGGTGTTGGGGGAAAAACAGTGTGGAGGATCCAACCAAGACACGTCATAATGGTTATGAAGAAAAACAATATCATTAAACATATGATAGAACCACTACGCAATTTCTTAAAGTTCTTGTTTCTGTGTTTCATTCTATCTTTTTCCCACATAGTCAAGGTGTTTAAATCCATCCCCATGCTCCAACCGCTTCACCACTGGACCTGCGCCCAGTGGACTTAATTAGCCAGAGTCCGGATGGCAGACCTCAACTTTGATTTATATTCTTATTTCCGGCAGTGGCTCGCGTGTAGCCAGCCCTTCCTGCCTTCGACCTTCACCGCCGTCCGCGTGGTTAGGAGCGCGAGCTTCGGAGTCTTCCACCTGGGCTGAAGAGGACTGGTCCTGTCGAAGTTTCTTATCATCACCCAGTCGCCGGGTCGGATGGTGTGTTCTCCAGGGGCGGTTTTGTCAGGAAAGGCTGCAGCGACCTGTGAACGACAAGATTGGAGTGCAGACATCAAGGAAGCCAGGTAATCAGTCAATATTCTGCTGTCTACATCAGTAATTCTTTTAGGCATTGGCGTACCCCACATATTTGGTGGTCCACCTCATACGGAGATAGACCAATTCTGGAATGTGCTACCATACGCATGTAGAAGAGGGCAACCGGTAAGGCTACCATCCAGTCCACGCCTTTGTCTGTACATATCTTGGCCAATTTTGTCTTCAAAGTCTGGTTGTGTCTCTCTACTAGACCTGCTGCTTGAGGATGTCTTACACAGTGAAATTTCCAAGTGTACCCTAACAGAAGAGATACTTGCTTCATGAGTTCAGAGGAGAAGGGCAGGCCATTGTCTGAGTAGATGACGCGGGGCAACCCATATCTCGGGAAATATTCTCTTACTAGTTGCTTAGCAGTGGTCGTTGCAGTGTAATCTGGGACGGGATAGGCTTCTGTCCATCTGGTCAGAGCACATACTACAACTAGCACATACTTGTGACCTCTACATCTCTCCATCTGGATATAGTCCATTTGGAGAACTTCAAATGGATGGTCAGGGGGTTGGAATCCACCCTGCTCCACCTTTGTGCCTTTACCTGGGTTGAACTGATTACAAATCATGCACGTTTTAACTTTTTGTTTGGCTGCAGCTCTCAAATGTTTGTTGTGCCATATGTTCTGTATGCTGTCTAACCTTGCTTTTTCTCCCAGATGCGCTGGTCCATGTATGGTGTTTATTATAACCTGTACCATAGCATCCGGCAGAAACCATACTGCTCTTTCAGGTGTCATCCAAACCTGATCTGTAAGGACCCCTCCATTTTCCTTCCATTCTAGCAGTTCCTGTGGTGTGGTGTGACTTTGGACATCCTGGATGTCAGAAAAGGGGTCTCGTATTGCGTATTGGCGGTGTAGTATATTCAATTCTGTGTTTGCTGCTAATTTGGCTGCACTGTCTGCGGAATCATTTCCTTTTGATATTTCATCGGTTCCTTTT
This sequence comes from Triturus cristatus, assembly GCF_964204655.1. NCBI lineage: Eukaryota > Metazoa > Chordata > Amphibia > Caudata > Salamandridae > Triturus > Triturus cristatus. The sequence continues at coordinate 1,457,719,421 of NC_140591.1, forward strand.
GTGTGCGCTTTACACTTTAATACTGCAACTTTCGCTGGTAACTGACTAGTCTCTAAGAGGGCAGTGATGAGTGTAGCATGCTGTATTTTAGACCCGTGTGATGTGAGGAATCCTCTCTCTTTCCACAATGTGCCGAAGTTGTGTACAACCCCGAAAGCGTACTGTGAATAAGTGTAAATGTTAACTGATTTTCCTTTTGCTAAGTGACATGCTCGTGTTAGTGCTATGAGTTCGGCTGCTTGTGCCGACAGTATCTCTATCTTGTGTGCTTCCAAGGTGTTTGTACCATTTGTGACGGCATAGGCTGCTGCTAGTTCTCCAGTGGGGAGTCTCATGCAAGAACCATCAACAAAAAGTGTCATTTCTGCCTTAGAAAGGGGAGTATCTTGTAAATCTGGTCTGGGTTTGGTCACTAAATCAATTATGTCAATACAATCGTGAAGTTGTTCAGTAGGAGAGGTCAGTGGCAACAGTGTTGCTGGGTTTAAAATGTTGCATCGTCTAATCTCAATATGTGGCTGAAAAAGCGTCATCTCATATCCGGTGAGTCTGGCTATTGTCAGATGCTGTGTTTGCGTTCTGTTTAGCAGAAGTTCTACAGCGTGTGGGACCTGAACTATCAGATGATGTCCCAATACAATAGCATCGCTTTGTCTAATAGCTTGTGCAGTAGCTGCTACTTATTTTAGACATGCAGGTAATGCTTGTGCTACTGGATCTAATGTACTTGAAAAATAACCACATGGTCTATGTCTGTCTGCTTGAAGTTGGGTCAGGACTGATAGTGCTGTACCTGAGTTTTCTGTTACAAACAAGGTAAAATCTTTGGTGTAATCAGGTGTTGCTAACACTGGGGCTTGACACATAGCCTTTTTAAGAGACTGAAAAGCTTGCGTGTGTTCATCTGTCCAGGGTAATTGTGGAGTAGCGCCAGCTTCGAGTGTTGTCAGCTGCACTAATGGTTTAGAAATGAGTGCAAATTGCGGGATCCACTGTCTACAATATGAGGTGAGACCAACAAAAGCTCGAACTTGTTTCTGTGTTGTTGGTTGTGGTATTTGTTGTATGAGCTGGATGCGTTCCTGTGTAAGCTGGCTACCCGCCTTTGACAGCAAGTGCCCTAAGTATGCCACTTGCTGTAAACAAAATTGGAGCTTACCCGGGGAAACTTTATGGCCATTTGCAGCTAGGAATTCTAGTACTAGTAGTGATGCTTCAGCACATGCTGCGTCAGATCTGGCCGTAATGAGGATATCATCAACATATTGTAGTATGGCTGTATCCGTGGGCATTTGAATAGTGTCCAATTGTCTTTTCAGCGCTTGGCTATATACACTTGGACTTCCGGTGAAACCTTGAGGAGCTCTTGTGAATTGGAAACTTCGTCCTTGTAAGGAGAAGCCGAAAAGGTATTGACTGTCTGGGTGAATGGGTATACTGAAGAATGCGTTTTTTAAGTCAATGACAGAAAAATGCGTTGCTTCTGCTTCTATGGCTGTGAGTAAAGTGGAGATGTCTGGGACCACAGGGTGTTGTGGAATGACACATTTATTGAGCTCTGTCAAATCCACCACTAGTCTGTAGACAGGTGGTGTTCCTGGTTCCACTTTTTTATGAACTGGTAAAACAGGGGAATTGCAAATGTTCGAAGTTGTTTCTTTAATCACACCTGACTGTATTAGGTCCTGAATAATTAACATTAATGCTTGTTCAGCTTGAGGTGGAATTTTGTATTGTCTTATACGTGGTAGTTGGGCTCCCTCTTTCAGTGTAAACTTGTGAGGTGTTATTTCCATACATCCTACTGTGGTGGAATCAGTGGCCCAAAGGGTGTGTGGCAAATCTTTCAAACGCTCGTCTAATTCTCTACTTGGGTAGTGGCCCTTAAAATCTCGTAGAAATAATCTGACATCTTTAGGTGAGCAAACAATAACAGCTCCTAATTCTTTCAATGTTTTTATACCAAGCAAATTTTCTGGACATGATTTTGTCAATATAAGATCTGTAGTTGTCGTGAGGGGACCAACCTGCAAGGGCAGTGGTTTTGACGTGGCGTTTGTCACAGGTTGTCCGGAGAAACCCAGAGAAATACTTTTTGAACCCGAGAGAGGAGCCTCTGGGAACTCTTGATGGCTTATTGTTGTTTTACTGGCCCCAGTGTCTAGTAGAAACTTTCTATCCTCCCCAAGAAGTCGTACCTCTATAGATGGGCCTTTCTGATCTACTGGGATGGGGATTAGGGGCAGTTTGTCATCTTCTCTCCCTGGGCAACATCATGAAAAATCTGGGTAGTATTCAGTGTAGTCGCTGTCTATAATGTTCATTTGGGCCATTTGTGTTGTCGATGGAACTGAACGTGTTGAACTGCCTTGGGAAACATTCTGTTTTGGCTGATATGGACGAGGCTGTGTCTTACCAGTAGCCAAATTGTGCTTTAAGACAGGGCAGTCTTTAACGAAGTGTCCTGTCTTTTTGCAATAATTACAAGTGCTCTTCACGTTTGTCTGGCTACCTGGTGTCTGTTGGCGCTGGGGTGCAGTTTGGGCTACTAACGCTTTCATCTTGGTGTCTTTCATGCGTTTCTTATCATTTTCTTCTTCATCCCTAATGCGATTTTGGTGGTATTGTAGCATTTGTAACACCTGTGGTGGTGTCTGTGCTTACCAGGTACTTTCTACTTTTAGTACTCTTTCCTTAATAGCTGGCAAGGCGTTGTCTACTAATTTGGAAACAAACAGATGCGGGTTAGCTTCGCTTGTCGGCGTAAGGCCGCTATTTACCGCAAAACATTTTTCAAGTCTGGTGTAATAATCTCCTATGTCTTCACCATGTTTCTGTTTGCAGGAGGAAATGGTATCCCAGTCCTCCTTTTTCACTGTCAGTAACTGTGGTAGCACCTTTAAAATAGTGCCAGGAAGTGCTTTTAGTCTGTCTCCTATACCTTGACCTGCTACTCTAGTATTTCGTCATTCTGAAGTTCGGTCCATCTAATGTGTTCACCTGCTACTTCCCAATCTTTCTCTCTTAGTTTGTCATATATACCCGATGGCAACAATAATTTCAGAATTGCCGTGATATCAGAAAGAGTATATGTTCCCATCATTAATACATCTCCTAATTCTTTAAAGAATCCAGCAGGATCCTTTGAGTGGGAGGGAACCATCTATTTTATCCTTAGTAACTCAAGTTTTGTCAAGGTTACATAAATAAAAACGCGTTGTAGCGCGCCATTCGTGTCAGCTCTGGGGTGGACCTCTCTCATGGGGAACTGGCGTGTTTGAGGAAGTCTATTAATTGGTCCACAAGTATTATTGAAAGATTTATATTCAGTCGTTTTCTGGTATTTCTGTCTAAAATCTATAAGTGTGTTGAGAAAAACTGAACTATTGTGGAGGAACATGTTATCTGCGCAGTCAGAGTCTTGGATCATGTTTAAAATGAGTGTCATTGAGTGTGATGAAATGTTGTACCATGTAGAGACTTGCTAATCTTTGATGTGAGCATGGTAATGCTAGAAAAAGTTGGGCTATGAGATCATTGTCATATATCTTATATTGAGAGACCCATAGGGTCGCAGTTCTGGTTATTTCCTCCTCCTCCGGTGTAAGCGGAGGTTCCTGGTCTAACCAGTAGTCTAATGCATTGGATGTTTTTTTCAAATAACTCTTCTGGAGATGACCGTTCAGAGTGACCTTGGAGGAATGTAGGCGGGGGTGTTCGTGAATTAGGGGCGGAAGAACGAACGGGTAGGACTTTTTCAGTAGGTTCAGTAATTTCCTCCTCAAGTTTCTTATTCTCTTCATTTGTTTGCAAGTTTTGCAGAATACGGGTCACATTACGGGTGAACCTGTCTAGTGCATCATTTATAAGTTCTAGACTAGTGTGGTCGGATGCGTAATCTAATAAGTCAAAAAGTGAAACTGGTACATTTCTTTCCTCTGCTTGTATGTGTTTTATGAAACAGCAAAGGAGGAACCTATACATGTGCATTTTTACAGGGTGTGATCTTCTTGTAGTCATAGCGTTAATGGCTCGTGAGTTCTCTCCAGTACGAAGAAACTCAGAGGCCGCTTGAAGAAACGTGTCAATTGCTGGTAGATGTCTTATTTCTTCCCAGGAGTCATGAAGTATTTTACTTATTCGGCCCGCCTCCCCTGTGTTGCTCGGAGTCGGGTCATAGGGGCAGTCGGGAATTGTTTTACCTGGGTCTGGACCTACAGCACCCCCTTCTGGAGTGAGAGGTAGTGTGTTATGTTGTAAAAAGGGTGGCGGAGGCAGAGGGTGTTGAATTACTGGAACCTCATATGGAGGTGGAGTATCTAAGAGGAAATTGGTGAAAGTATCCTCTGGTGATGGGGCGGTAGGTTGTGTCTTAGGTGGTGCAATGTTAAGGTTTTCAGGTGCAGATGGCAATACAGGATAAAAACCAGTAGAAATGGCTGTTTGTTCCCTTTTATTCCTTTCACTAACTACTTCTTTCCCTATTTCTTGTAACTGTTCTTTCTTGGCCTGCTCTGACATTCTCTTACCCTTTTCAACTTTATGCAATTCCTTCTGTTGCCTCCTATGGGCTTCTTTTCTCCATAATTCCACTGAGTCACTTTGTGACTGGCGGACTCCCTTTTTCTTCCACAACTGTTCCTCTAATTTTATAATACATTCCATGTAAAAAGTACCATTTTCAGGCCATCTATATCTGTGTTCTAGGTCTTTAGTATAATCCACCCATAAATCACAATAAATAATTGCACCGACACCATGTTTTGCATACATGAAGTGTCCTGGAGTATCCCGAGGAGGAAGGGGAATTTCCTTCTCAAGAATACTCCTTTTGGTTGCTATCTTACGTATTTTCGAGAAAATAGGCATGATGGCAAGATTTTTCAAAGATTTAGAATTGAGAGAAAAAGAAAAACAAACAGAACATATATCTTTACCGTACCCACGAAAGTGGTGAGTCCGTCTTTTATACTAGTTTAGCAGTCCTCACAAAATAAGTGAGAAACCAACAAAAACCTGTATCTTTACCGCACCCACAAAGTGGTGAGTCCGTCTTTTATACTAGTTTAGCAGTCCTCACCAAAGATAGGTGAGAAACCAACAAAAACATGTATCTTTACCGCACCCACAAAAGCTGTGGGTTCGTCTCTATACTTTTCAGCAGTACTCACCGAAAAAATAACTGGAAGGCCTCTTGAAGATCTTAAAAATGCGCGTAACTTCTAAGGTGGGACTCGCAGAACCTCGGATTCGTCTCTTCACAGGTTGGGCTCTGGTTCAGGACGTTCCGCAATTTTCCTCACCGCCTCGTGTGGATGCCGGGCCGCAGTTGGTCCCCCTCTTTGCCTCGAGGGAGTTAGCGGGAATTCCCCGCGTTGTGCACTTTGAAGTCCGTCAAAGGTCAGGAGGGGACAGTACCGGGTCCAATATCGCCGGCGCGTGGGGAAAAGGGAATGTCCCACGTTCGGGCGCCAATTAATGTGGTAAATTAATTCAATATAACCTCATCTCAGAATTTCTATACTTAATAATCATAATTTCAGTCAAAGCACATAGAGGAGTCCGTGGTGCTCGAGTAAAAAAAAGGGTCCAGTAACTCGAGTTAAGGGGAGAGCTCCAGCACCAAGCGGGTACAGGAGTGGTCTGTAGTTTTATTCACACATCAGAATATTTATACAGTTTTCAGTCAATAGGCAAAGGAAGAAAGGAGAAGTGACAAGAAAAAGGGAAGTGACAAGCAGTAATTTCCAACAGATGTGTCAAGGTAGGGGCGTGTCTTGTGTCTCGTGAGAGGGCATGTGATGTGTGGAAATGTGTTCTCTTTCAGTTGAAGGCTCTTACTCATTCGGGGGTTTATCTCTGACTTAGAGTCAAGAACAGGAACCATCTTGTGTAAAACAGGAACTATCTTGCTGGTTCTGGGAATTGGCAGAACCACAGAAATGTGTGTTCACAGTGTACAGCCTTGTGCTTCCTCTATTAGTTGGTGTGGTTTCAGGGCCTAACCTCGTGCTTCCTCTTTCAGTTGGGGGTGGTCACAGGGCAGCTGGTGTGACAGGCTGAGTTACCAACAATGGACAGGATGTGGCTGAGTCTCTGGCACAACTGGGGGAAGGCACACAGGCAGGCTTCTTGGAATTGGCTCGACCACAGGGAGCAGGGGGTTGTGCAAGATTCAATGGGGATGTGAAGGACAGTTTTCAGACAAGTTGCTTAGAGCATGTCTCACGCAAAATGGGTGTTTGTCTGAGGAATATGGCTACCAGGCAGAAACAGGGAAATGATGGGGCACAATTGTCAATTTTATTTCCACAACTTTCCTAACCCGTCTTCCTTGTCACATTCCTCATGAATTGATCAGCTGCTCCGCTGACAAAAATATCACCTAAATATAAAAACTATTGTTATTAGCCCCTCATTAACCCCTGTCAAGCCAATAAAGGAGGGGCCAAAGAAAATAACTTTTTGTTTTTCCTACTGCGCTGCTTTCACCGGATCAAGCCAAAGGTAAGTTTCTTTTATTTATTAATTGAGAATAAGGATTTGAATAGGCCTGCAGCAGGGACCTTTAGTTCTAAACGATACAGGTGTTTGATTAGGCGTTCGTCGGGCGTTTGTTCACTTGTCCACAGAGCTGTTAGGCACAAGACCAAAGTATTTCTTTTAAAATTCTCCCGCTAAGCAATTGGGATTGTGTGTTTCAGTCTGCCTGGCCGCTCATTTGAGCAGGTCAAGTTTGATGAATCTTGCCAGGTCCATCGGTTTGGGGCGCATTTCTTCGCATGCTGGTTGCCTGGCAATGGGGATTGAGCAGAGCTGTGCGTATTCCTTCTGTATGCTTCCGCATTCTCCTGCACTTCAGTTGCTGGGCAATGTAGACACTGGAGATATTTAAATACAGCAGAATTTTGGTCCCAGTTGTCGTTTGTAACTGAGGGAAAGCTTTGGCTGTGGTGTTTCCTGTTACCAGATCGAGCCACCCAAGAAGCTTCCAGAAGGAAAAATGTAGAATCCTTTTCTGAGGAAGAACTGCTTCAGGTCTCGGATCCTGATCCTCTCCAACCAAATATGGGTTTTTTACAGGACATGATTTAAAAAGCTTTGGGTGCCGCATTTGCTGCTAGAGACTGCTCTACTGCCCCAGTGGGCAGCAATGAAAGCCGCTAGGATTTCTACCCTGGATGACCTTGACATGTAAACTTCTAAACTTTTGAGGAGTTTTTTCTTACAAAGACAAGGGGCCTATACTCTTGGCCCATCTTGCATCTGCCTTTAGTTCTTTCAGCACTCCAGCCTCCTCCTTTTGATCCCCTAGAATCAGTATTTCTGAAGTTCCTGACTTTTAAGGTTTTCTTTCTTGTGGCCATCTGCTCAGGGCATAGACTAGGTGAAATATGGGCCCTCCTAGCTGTTGAGCCCTTTTGAGATTTTTTGCTGACAAAGTAGTTCTCAGACCTGAAACAATGTTTCTTTAAAAAATCTCATCTTTTCATGTATCTAAGGATTAGGTTTTAACCTTTTTCCAATGGTCAAGAATGGGCAGATGCCAAAGGCCTCGTTAGCATCTGTTGAATGTTCATAGAGCTCTTTCCATTTATCTACAGAGAACTGCTTCAGTTAGTTCAGAAGTTTTCTGTTTGTGACATTTGGAATAGCAAACAAGGGTCATTGTCCTTTAACTTCCACTCTCAGTAGATGGGTCAGAATGACAATCTCTTTGACCTATCACAAAGCTAATATTCCGATCCCTTCCTTGTTCAGGTTTGTTCAGCCAGAAGCATGTCTTCTTCATGGGCAGCATTTACGAGGGCTTCCCTAAATAATATCTGTTCTTCAGCAACTTGGGTTTCCCCAAATACTTTCATTTCACACTACAAGTTACAAATAGGTAAAGTGGTCTCTTCTTCTTTCAGTTCTGTAGTTTTGTCCGCCGCACAGTGACTTAGTTTTGATAGTTACTAAATTTGCTTATTTCTGAAACTTGTTTTGTGTTAAAAAAAACTTCCATGGCTTGGGTATGCACTCAATCCTTGAGGACTGGGACAAGGAAAATGGACAAGGGAGGTAATGAGCTGAGTACTTACCAATAATCTGCATTACTCCGAGTCATAGGCTTCCTAATCACAGTCCTGCTTCCTGTTGGGTTTATTATTGTGGGTGAGTATTCTACTGCGTGACCGCACCTCACCTATTAGAATGTACAGGCGTAGATGTGGAATTCTGATCGGTGGAATGTGGGGACACTCTAGCTGGGACGTGTCTGTGAGAAGGCGGTTGTACCCTCCCGTTCCTCCAAATGTCGGTGCGAAGGGTCCACGGACTGAAATAAATCCTACATGAGAAGTATCATCGTGTGTCCAGTTGGTATTAACATAAGAATTATGGCTACGATTCCCAGGACCACTGAGGAACCCTTCTCCTTTGGCCACAAGTAAGAAGGTTCAACTTTATTCTGTGCATGTATATTTACTAGTACGGTAACCACACTGGCAGTTCAAAGGAACTTCATTGCGATTAGTGCGTTGCCTGGAAATCATTACTTTACTACTCAGTTGTTGGCCCTTACGAGCGCTTGGCCCCAACTGCCATCAGGGTGACACGTGCCAGAGTAGAGCGCGAGGGGAGATCAGCACAAGGCAGCCTTTGTGGCTCTAGTGCAAGCAGTTCAATTTTGCCGCGCAAAGACTCTTACCTGCATTGTGATGTGCTCCTTAGCAAAGTGCAAGGTCCATTCTATACGCAAGAGGTAACATGCATTGTGTCTAGTTCCTGTTTAAAGCACAAAGTCTGTGCGGCACAAGAGGATTCCTGCTGTCTGCACATCCGGGCACTTGGCATTATGACGCGCGTAGGAAACTAGTACGCGCAGGGCCAAGAGGAAAAGGAATGTGAGCACGTACGCTCTTAGGGAGGTCCCAGCCTGCACTTGTGACAGGCACACCATTGTGAATTTCACACAGCGGAGTTAACAGTGATAGACACACCTGCCTAGGAAAGTTTTGACTTTCTGCCCTTTTGTATCAGAACAGTGATAGGCACACTCCGCTTGTCACGCCTACCACACTTTGTCAATGTCGTGCACTGGCACAGTGTAATGGTGATTGGCATACCTCGCCTGTCATGCTTGAAAGGTACCAACATCTTGCTATTGCATGGTGCTATCACATCTGAAAGTAGTCAACGTCTGGCACCATCTCTAACACATTTTACAAATGTATTTCTGGTTGCCTTCTCGGTGTCAAGTACATTGACGCCCACTGTGTTTTCCTGTTGAATGGTAATGTGAACATATTGGTAAAGTTTATAATACTTGATGTAGTTATTTTTTTTCCAGTTATTTTATTACAAAAGTATTTTGTGGTAAGTTAAAGTATTACTGTGTAGAATTCGTACAGCATGGCAACTAGGAATTTACCAGTACCGCAACCTTTTATGACAAAAGAGGATGAAGTCTATAGTTTAAGGTGGGAAGAGGAGAAAGAATGCTTTATTAATTACATTGACAACTTTGAGAAATTATCTCCAGAAAGAAAGAAAAGCACTCTTTTAGATTGTCTGGGTCCAGGTGGGCTCAAAGTATACAATCGTATAGAAAAGAAAACACATTCTGGAGATGATGGTGAAGTTTTCAAACATGCTTTAGCGGACTTGGATGCATATTTTTCACCTACAGTTTGTAAGGGTATAGACCGGTACAACTTCTACCAAAGAAAGCACTACGTTGCAGCCTTGAGGAAATTGGCTATCTCGTGCAAGTTCGATAGACTTGAAGAAGAACTAGTTAGGCACCAAGTTATAATACACTGTCATAATCCTAACTTACAGGATAGATTGTGGGTGCATGAGGAGTCGAGCTTACAGGAAATCACTGCTATCATTCAAAAATCAGAACTCACATCTAGATGTGCTAAGGCTGTAGTGAATTCAGCAAAAAGGGATAGCACTGATGACAGCGTGAAGTTGCTTACGAAAAAGTTACAGAAAGAGGATATACCAGAAAAACAGAGAAGTGAAGAGAGAGTTGTAGGGAAAAATAAGTTTAAAATGGATGATTTGAAGGGTAAATGTTATCAGTGTGGATGTTCAGGACATTTAGCGCTTGATAAAAGGTGTCCTGCGGTTGGACACAAGTGCGCTAAGTGTGGTACCAGGGGTTACTTTGCGCGTGTGTGCTGTAAATCCAGAGCTGTCAAGTGTGTTGTGGGTGAAAGAACTAGGAGAGGAATGTAACTCTGAGTCAGATACGGAGATTCCCCAGATTAAGTGTGTACTGGAGAGCGGTGTGTTGTGTGTGGAGGGAACCAAAAGTAAAAAGCTCGTGTGTGAAGTGGTCGCGGGTGGTGTTCAGGTATCATTGATGGCTGATTCTGGGTCTCCATTTAAAATTATCAATAAGGAAACATGGGTGAAACTATTTTGTAAGAAGATTGGGTCAGATCTTAATCAGGCCGACATTTTGCCTCACATTTTCACAGGGGAGCCAATTGATCTTTTGGGTTTAAGGAAATTCCTTTTTGAATTTAAGGGCAGGAAGGCGGAGTGCAAACTGTACGTGGCTGTGTCTGGTCCGTGTGTTTTGGGATGGTGGGATCAAGGAGATCTGGGCATAATACTGGATCCCAACATCCCAGAACCTGTACTTATTGTAAAGAACGAGTGGAAGGACAAGATGCATGTGGTGAAGAAATTTCCCAAAGTGTTTTCAGGGGAAGGAGGGGAGTTAAAAGGCTTTGCACATAAAATCATCCTTAAACATAAAGCTAAACCCTGTATACACAAAGTAAGGAACATTCCAGTGAATGTGAAAGAGGAGGTAATCAGGGAACTCAATAATCTTGTTGAAAGGGGAGTAATAGAACAGGTAGAATCTTCAGATTGGATGGCCCCTTTGGTTCTAGCACATAAGGCCAATGGGAACATTTGCTTATGTGTCGACTTGAGGGAGCTTAATAAGAACATCTTTGTTGACATGTTTCCCCTACCCAGAATAGAGGAATTATTACCTGCAACCAAGGGCATGCAGTGGTTCTCAACGGTATACCACCAGGTCCCTCTGCATGATAGCAGCAAGCATCTTACTGTGTTTATCACGCTCATAGGCTGTTTCCAATTCAAGAGGGTTTCCTTTTGGCTTAGCCTCGGCTGCGGCCAAGTTCCAGCGCCCAATGTACAAACTGTTTAAGGACAAGAGGAAGGTTATATTTTTTCAGGATGACATACTCATCATGGGTAAAGGCAGGACAGAACACGACACTGAACTACAAACTGTACTGAGTACCTTAGAAAGATTTGGTCTAACTGCTGAGGAATCTGAGTGCAGGTTTGCGTAGAAAAAGGTTACTTACTTGGGTCACGTAATTAGTGCTAGGGGCATCAGTTCTAAGTCCTCCCTTGTCGAAGCAATTAAAAAAAAGTACCTGTCCCCCAGAACAAAGTTGAGGTTCGCTCTTTTTTAGGACTGGCGGAGTTTTACTCAAAATTTGTGCAGAACGTCTCAGGGAAAATGTATGATATTAGGCAGATGTTAAAGATAGGTAATAGTTTTAATTGGTCCACAGAGTGTCAAGTTAGCTTTGAGAGAATTAAGGAGGACATTTGCAGAGCCCCTGCTCTCCAAGGTTTTGATCCTTTGTGTAAAACCTATGATACCACTAATGTGAGTGGTAAAGGTCTAGGTGCTGTCTTGTCACAATGACAAGGGGATGGTAATGAACGAATATTAGCTTTTGCCTCCAGAGCACTCAACCGCAACTGAAAAGAAATATTCTGTCATCAAACGGGAAACAGCGTGTGTCTGGGGCCTTAAACATTTTAGGCAGTTCATTTGGGGTGGTAGTGTGGTACTGAGAAGTGATCGCAAACCTCTCACCAAGGTGCTCACTTCGCAGGGTTTGAGGAATGTTTAGCCTAGGATCAGCAGGTTATCCATGCATTTACTAGACTTTGTATTCAAAGTTGAGTATGTCCCGGGTGCATGCAACAGAATAGAGGATTTTTTTACTTGCTTACCCTTAGCAAATGAGGAGAGTGTTAAGGATGAGTGGGATGAGTACCGTGTAGCTCTGGTAGCTGAAGAGAATTTGCAAGGTATTGGCCAAAATGATTGGATTGATTCTCTAATGCAAGATAAACTGTTGTGTTAAGTTAAAGATTTTATCATTAAGGGATGGCCGGAAAAACTCTACTTAGGAAAGGACGTTGTAACATTTTGGGAGGTAAGAGTAGAATTGTCTGTGGAAGACTATTTTTCGTTGTGTGGAGGAAAACTTCTCCCTCCCACCAAATTGAGAGAATGTGGAATCAAACTTTGTCATGAAGGACTCCTTGGGATTGTAAAAACTAAGAGCCGGGTTAAGTAGTCTTACTGGTGGCCTGGGGCCGACAAGGAGATTGAGAGGGTAGTCAGAGAATGTGTGAGTTGCACCAACTCAGACAAAACCTTAATTACATTTAAACCGCCGCTTCATCCTTTAGAGGTTACTGACATGCCTTGGGAGGGGATTAGGGTAGCTAGTGATGGCACCCTGTTAGAAATGGGATCTCTGGTTCGCTAAGGCTTGCGCCAAAGCCAGGCAGAGACCACCACCCTAGTCAGGGCAAGGGAGTTACACGCCAAAGATAACCCCTGCTCACCCCCGTGGTAGCTTGGCACGAGCAGTCAGGCTTATCTTAGAGGCAGTGTGTAAAGCATTTGCACAAAACCAACAGTAATACAATGTAAGCAGTACAAATGGACACCACACCAGTTTTAGAAAAATATCCAATATTTTTATATAAACAAGACCAATTACGATAAAAATCCACAATACAGTACTTCAAAAATAGTTACTTCTCAAAATGTCTTTAAGTTGCAAAATACGTTGAAAAACACAGTTCGTACGAGTCGGTAGCTCAGTCCGAGCCTAAGACGATGCTGAAAACAACAGAGTCTCGCAGTTCCCGCTGACCGCGTCGGTACGGGCCAGCAACAGCGGGACAGATTCGTTCACAGTACCTTTCTTAGTGCGGCTCACACGGGTGTGCAAGTCGGTCTTGGCATCCGTCGCGGTTGCGATGTCGGCTCGGTGACGATCGTGCAGACGGCGCCGGTGAAACCAAGGCTTGCTGTGCAGGGTGAGTCGGTGCTCGATGCGGTGCTGGCAGGTTGCGGTGCAGGTGACAGAGCCGGTTGTGGCGTTCGTCGCGGTCACGGTGCAATGTGGAAGCGGTGCAAGGTGCGGTGTCCCTCGATGCGGTGCGAGCAGCGGCTCGGTGACGATCGTATAGACGGCGTCGGTGAGACCAAGACTTACGGTGCAGGGTGAGACGGTGCTCGATGCGGTGCTGGCAAGTTGCGATGCGAGCGACAGAGCCGGTTGGCGGGAATTGGCGCTGGCCGAGCCGGACAGCTGTGCGTGGCGAGTCGGTCACGGGTGCCGAGCCAGCAGCGACCGAGTCGGTGACCCCAGGCGAGCGAAGTGAAGCGAGACAATGCAGGTTGCGGTGTCTCTCGATGCGGTGCAGGCAGCGGCTCGGTGACGCAGTCGGTGAGACCAAGGCTTGCATTGCAGGGCGAGTCGGTGCGGCCTGCGGTGCCTTCAAGACACAAGGCCAGCGACGGAGTCGGTGACGGAGTTGGTCGCGGTTCCCTCTTCTCTGTGGCAACTGAAACAGCGGTTCCAGGAGCGATACCCAGAGGTTGGTGAAGTCTTTGCAGTCCCTGAGACTTCTTAACAGGAGGCCAGCTCGGTTCAGGCCCTTGGAGATACTCAGCACAAGTAGAAAAAGTTCAGTCCAGTCCTTTCACTGCCCAAGGCAGAAGCAGCAGCTGCAGGCCAACCCAACAAAGCAACAACACAGCAAAGGGGCAGTACTCCTCCTGGCAGCTCTTCCATCTCTTCGTCTTGGCAGGTTCCTTGATTCCAGCGAGATCTAAATTCTTGGGATCAGGGTCCCACTACTTATACCCCAAAATCCTTTGTCCACTGAGGGCATAGGGGCCTTTGCCTAGTCCAAACCAGTTCTGGTCAGTCCTGGAGCACTTTGTTTACATGACTCCTTCTTTCCTTTCAGAGTACAGGGCAGAGACATCAGACCCCCCACAGGAGGTGGAGCCAGCATTGTGGAGGAAAGGCACAGCCCTGGAGCACTCTGTTGACATGATTCCTTCTCTCCTTTCGCAGGGCAGAGACATCAGACGCACCACAGGGGGTGGAGCCAGCACTGTGGGAGGCAGGCACAGTCCTATTCACGTCCCAGGTGCAACTCCTCCCTCCCATCTAGATGCAGATCTCTCTATTTACCACTGGGCGGACTCACCCTGTCTCCTGGAATTCCCCAGCCCTGTCACTCAAACTCCAGACAGGGAATACACAACCTAGCAGAGGCAGGCTTTGGATGGTTAGACAAGAAAATACCTACTTTCTAAAAGTGGTATTTACAAACACAGAATGTTAAAACTAACTTTACTAAAATATGTATTTTATCATTCTGAGTTCAGGCATACTAAACTCGAATTTCTACCATGTTCCCTGGGTCAGTTAGGATTATAGGATGTAATAATCAAACCGCCCATTCTGGCCTATGGAGAATAGGTAGCCTTGCGATAGTGAAAAACGAAGTAGGCTGTAATTCACTATCAGGACATGTCACACACACCAGGGCATGTCCTACCTTTCACATACAACGCACCCTGCCCACAGGGGTGCCTTGGGCCTACCTTAGGGGTGACTAACATGTAGAAAAGGGAAGGTTTAGGGACTTGCAAGTGTGTGCACTTGCCAAGTCGTCATGGCAGCCCCAGGCTGCACACAGGCTCTGCAATGGCAGGCCTTAGACACACTTTACAGGCTGTTTGCGTGGGTGGCACAATCCAGTGCTGCAGCCCACCAACAGCATTTGATTTATAGGCCCTGGCACTCGCAGTGCACTTTACTAGGGACTGACACATAAATCAAATAGCCAATCATGGAAACACCAATCAGTGTACACAGAGAACATATGCACTTTAGCAATGATCAGCAGTGGTGAAGTGCCCAGAGTCCTAAAACCAACACACACTCGTCAGGATAAATAGGAGGAAAAAGCACAAAGTTTAGGGATAATCCTGCAAAAAGGGCCATTTCTAACACAACCCCCTTCCAGCCTAAAGCCAGGGAAGAATAATCCATACCTCGATGGACTCCCCTGCTTGGGGCGATAGAGCATGGAACCTGGCCCGCCACAGCAGGGTTTCATTCCCGTTCTATGCCTTCCTGAACCTAGTTGGATCCCTCTATCCATACTCTCAGGGCCTACTAAGCTGACCCATGGGCAATCCTCCTCCTCACCTGTGAACACCATCTGTGCAGCGCCTAAACTTACTTTGCTCACAGATGTGTCCCAACAGGCCGACAGTGCCCGCATGGCCAACACAGTGGTGTGGCCCAGTCCGCCCCCAGGGTGGGACTCCTGTCCCCCTCCCAGGGGCAACCCTGTCCACCAGGACAGCAAGCCACAGTGGCTACCGACAGTTGTCAGTGGGGAGACCCAGGCCTCATGCCTCTCAGGGCTCTCTAACCTCTGTGGCGTTGGAGAGTGAAGGGCGGTAGCCCCAGGTGCCTGGCATACTTTGTCCACTCTCCCTCTTGTCAGGTCGGGGATGACACCCTGGCACTGACCCACCAGCCTAGGGTCTGTACCCTGTGGCTGGACAGGAGACTGGGGTGGGCTCTCCCACACCCTGCCCTCCTCCACAGGGCTCTGTACCCTCCCACCTGGAGCGGTACCCCCTTCCAGAATTGTCAGGGCACCTGTGGCAGGTGTCCTGCACAATTTGCCCACCAGTTCAGGAGTGCTATCCTGCAACTGGTACACCAGCCCAGGGTCTGTACCCTGAGGCTGAACAAGGGACTGGGGTGGGCTCTCCCACACCCGGCCCTCCTCCTTGGGGCTCTATACCCTCCCACCTGGAGCTGCATCCCCAGAAGACCAACTGGTAGGGGGACTGTTAGCAGTCACCCCTCCCTTCAGGTCAGGGGGGAAACCCTGCACCTGGCCCTCCAACCCAGGGTCTGTACCCTTAGGCTGGACCTGTGCCTGGCAACCCAGGACTTCCGAGGGAGTACACCAACCCCCCCCCCCCAAGGGAAACACACTCCTTATGAGTTGGGCGAGAGTATGCCTGGCGCAGGTCTCCAGCCTCCTGTCCACCTGACAGAGCATGAAGACCCCCCAGGCCAGCAGTGGCTGCACCAGGGTCAGTCCCGGTGTGCTATGACCTCAGAGCTGGCAACCCCTGACCCACTGGTGCTTCCAGAATTATCAGGGAACCTGTGGCAGGTGTCCTTCCCAATTCTCCCACCAGTGCAGGATCTCTCTCCAGCACCTGGTCTACCAACCTAGGGTCTAAACCCTCAGATTGAACCGGGGTCAGCGTCGAGGACCTCCTCCCACTGCACCCCCTTCCAGAGTTCTGCACCCTCCCACCTGGAGTGGTACCCCTAGAAGACAACCCGGTCAGGACACTGCTTACAGTCGTCCTTCCCTCCAGGTCAGGCAGGACCTGAACCTGGCTTTCCAACCCAGAGACTAAACCCTGCAGCTGAGCACCTGCCCGGCGCACCAGGACTTCCTTGGGAGCACGCATGGCCCCCCTGAGGGTAACACATGACTTGTGTTGAGTGATAGTCTGCCTGGCACAGATCTCCTGACATCTGTCCATCTGACAGTGCACGAAGATCCCCCAGGACAGAAGTGGTGTCACTATGGTCACTGCTAGGAGGCTCAGCCCTTCTAGCTGGCCCCTGACCCACTGGTTCTCCCAGTGGGGAATGCATCCCCCTCTCACCCCTCCATCTGGCCTCATGCACTCTCCCAACTGGAGCAGTGCTTCCGGACACCAGAACCGGTAGGATGCTAATTACAGCAGTCCCCCCCAGTTCCCCACACACTAGGGGATCCCCCTCATGGGTTGGCCTTCCGGTACAGTCTAGGTTCTCCACCTGGTGTTCCCCCATGGAACCACCCAGGCTCTGGGACTGGGTTTCGGGTACCTTGGGCCTCAGCCCCTTCCCACTCCTTCTCCGCGGACACAGGACATGAGTCCCTACACCCTTCCCACAACACCGGGACCTATCGGGGCTACCACGAACCCTTCCCACCACCCTTGGTTGGGAAATACCAGAACCCCTTCCTACAGGGTCACCCCCAGATGTTTCTGCATACCCCCTGGAATCCACCAAAAGGTCTGCCTCCAGTGCAAGCTCCCTGGGGTCAGAAATCTCACACTCCACCGGGTGTTGGCATAGGTCTGGAAAACAGGGTTTTAAAATATGCTCTCCAACACTTGAATCACACAGCCCCCCAAAGGTGTTAACCAAACTACCCTTCACCCAACCATCCAATGCCTCAGAAAAGTACCCCACATCATTCTCACAAGACTGGCGAGACAGTGTCTGACTGTTGCTGTCTCTCAACCCATGCTCTTCTGGCTGGTCTCCATACTCACTTGCCAGGGTTTCTATCATGGGGGAACCCCTCTCCCTGCATCTCTCATCTAGAGTCAGTAGAGTGTCCCTCCCATTACCAGGAATATGACCCCCTGTGCCGGTTTCCCAATCCACCTCAGGGACACTGCGTACCACTGGAGTAACCTCACAATCCTGAACCCACCATGGTGTATGTCAACCTCCTCTTTGAAGCAGGGCACCCAATCTGTGTGTGTGTGTACCTCACCCTCAGTACTAGACACTACATTTTTGCTGCCACCATCTGGGCTGGACCAAGCCCTACCAGCTTCCCAATCCAGCTCCAGCTCTCTCATTTTAAGCTCATGATCCAAGATCATCTTCCATGGCCATTCTTTTGTCTTCTATTTCCCTCTCCATCCGGAGCATTTCCAACTCAAACTTCCTTGCTTCCCCCCTGTCCTCCAGCTCCTCTGGGGACAAGCTACTGCTGCCTGGCCTGGAGGGTTCCCCCCCTCCCAAAAGCACATCCACCCTAGGAACAGGATCCTCCACCTCTCCAGTGAGATCACCAGATTGCCCACTGGCATCTCTGGCTGCTACCCAGGCCCTCAGCGCCTTTTGTATCTCCTCCTTCCTGGTGAGGCCTCTGACCTGGACTTTCAGGTTCTTGCAAATTGATCTTAACTCCCTCACAGTGTAGGCTTCCAATCGATCCTCCTCAAAGGCAATATCCATTGATGCAAGTGATGACGCAATTGATTCAGGCATGTTGAAGCAAGTTTAAACTGGCATGGTCAAAAATAGGCCAAAAAGAAAAAGAACCTGACCGCGGGTACGTAATGGTCTGCGATATGGTAGTAGTGCACACCAATCACTGTAAGTCAAGTGCAAGCACAAGTCCTATCCTCACCGCTGACAACCAATGTTAGAAATGGGATCTCTGGTTGGCTAAGGCTTGCGCCAAAGCCAGGCAGAGACCACCACTCTAGTCAGGGTAAGGGAGTTACATGCCAAAGATAACCCCTGCTCACCCCCTTGGTAGCTTGGCACGATCAGTCAGGCTTATCTTAGAGACAGTGTGTAAAGCATTTGCACAAACCAACAGTAATACAATGTAAGCACTAGAAACGGACACCACACCAGTTTTAGAAAAATATCCAATATTTTTATATAAACAAGACCAAATACGATAAAAATCCACAATACAGTACTTCAAAAATAGTTACTTCTCAAAATGTCTTTAAGTTGCAAAATATGTTGAAAACCACAGTTCGTACGAGTCGGTAGCTCGGTCCGAGCCTACAGCGATGCTGAAAACAACAGAGTCTCGCAGTTCCCGCTGGCCGCGTCGGTACGGGCCAGCAACAGCGGGACAGACTCGTTCACAGTACCTTTCTTAGTGCGGCTCACACGGGTGTGCAAGTTGGTTTTGGCATCCGTCGCGGTTGTGATGCAAAATGGAAGCGGTGCAAGGTGCGGTGTCCCTCGATGCGGTGCGAGCAGCGGCTCGGTGACGATCGTGCAGACGGTGTCGGTGAGACCAAGGCTTACGGTGCAGGGCGAGACGGTGCTCGATGCGGTGCTGGCAAGGTGCGATGCGAGCGACAGAGCTGGTTGGCGGGAATTGGCACTGGCTGAGCCGGACAGCTGTGTGTGATGAGTCGGTCACGGGTGTCGAGCCAGCAGCGACCGGGTCGGAGAGCCCAGGCCAGCGAAGTGAAGCGAGGCAATGCAGGTTGCGGTGTCTCTCGATGCGGTGCAGGCAGCGGCTCGGTGACGGAGTCGGTGAGACCAAGGCTTGCGTTGCAGGGCGAGTCGGTGCGGCCTGCGGTGCCTCCAAGACACAAGGCCAGCAACGGAGTCGGTGACGGAGTTGGTCGCGGTTCCCTCTTCTCTGTGGCAACTGAAACAGCGGTTCCAGGAACGATACCCAGAGGTTGGTGAAGTCTTTGCAGTCCCTGAGACTTCTTAACAGGAGGCCAGCTCGGTTCAGGCCCTTGGAGATACTCAGCACAAGTAGAGAAAGTTCAGTCCAGTCCTTTCACTGCCCAAGGCAGAAGCAGCAGCTGCAGGCCTACCCAACAAAGCAACAACACAGCAAAGGGGCAGTACTCCTCCTGGCAGCTCTTCCAGCTCTTCGTCTTGGCAGGTTCCTTGATTCCAGCGAGATCTAAAATCTTGGGATCAGGGTCCCACTACTTATACCCCAAAATCCTTTGTCCACTGAGGGCAGGGGGGCCTTTGCTTAGTCCAAACCAGTTCTGGTCAGTCCTGGAGCACTTTGTTTACATGACTCCTTCTCTCCTTTCACAGTGCAGGGAAGAGACATCAGACGCACCACAGGGGGTGGAGCCAGCACTCTGGGGGGCAGGCACAGACCTATTCACGTCCCAGGTGTAACTCCTCCCTCCCATCTAGATGCAGATCTCTCTATTCACCACTGGGCGGACTCACCCTGTCTCCTGGAATTCCCCAGCACTGTCACTCAAACTCCAGACAGGGAATACACAACCTAGCAGAGGCAGGCTTTGGATGGTTAGACAAGAAAATACCTACTTTCTAAAAGTGATATTTTCAAACACAAAGGGCCTCATGTAGGTAAATAAATTTTACCGGTTCTTAAATACCGAGCCGTACCGAATCGGTAAATTAGAATCGGTAAGTTACATGTAGGTAAAAATTCGGTAACAGTTACCGATTCGGTAACAGTCGGTAAATACGAATCGGAATTCACCGATTCGGTAAATACCGAGGTGATAATTACCGAATCGGAAAATACCGAGGTGGTATCTACCGAATCGGAAAATACCGAGGTGGTATCTACCGAATCGGAAAATACCGAATCGGTACGTACGGATTCGGTAAATAACATCACATGACTTGACGAAACAGCTAATCCAGTGCAACGACAGCCCACCCAACCAGGAACTGCCCACACCCAGGCAGGTGTACACAATTAGCCGAAGTGGCCACACCCAGGCAGGTGTACATAATTAGCCGACCCTGGAGAGGCTCGGAGTGCAGAGGAGAGGCAGGGAGCAGTTGCATGTGCGAGCGGGAAACGAACAGCATGTCCAGCCAGAGCACACAGAAAGACGGAGGGGAAAGGAGGAGGAAGCTCAAATTCAGCCCCAAGGAACTCCAGGTGCTGGTGGAGGAGGTGGTGAAGCAGCACCAGAAGCTGTTTGGGAGGCAATCCCTGCAAGTGCCTGAGGCCGAAAAGCGCAACATATGGCTGGCCATCCAGGCGCAGGTCAATGCTGTGGGAGTGACCCACAGGGAAATTGAGGTCCTCAAAAAGCGCTGGTATGACCTGAGGATTGTGACCAAGAGGAAGATGGGCGACATCCAGAAGGAGGCCAGCCAGACCGGAGGTGTAACCAACAGGGCACCTGCCCTCACCGAACTGGAGGAGCTGGTGGCGGCCACACTCGAGCAAGAGAGCGTCGTGGGTCTTGGGGACGCCGACAGCTCTGCCCGAGCCGCAACACACCAAGGTAAGACGAAAGCACAGCAATGTAGCCGCCCCTACCCCTATCCCACATCCCCCATTGTGACACGAGAATCACACTGCAGTCCACACGTGTCAGTGCAGACAGGCAATGCATTCCGGGAGATGTAGTCAGGGCAACACTAACCATGACGTAAATGTCACAGGGCAACAAGGCATGTCACGCACTCGAGGCACAAGGAGACAGAGGACAGATTGGAATGTGAAATGATTTATTGTGACGCTTGCAATGCAGCCCTTCGGGGACACTGAGCCAATGTTGTTTTTCTGTCCACAGATGTGACATCATGCAGTACAGGGCATGCTGCAGGGGAGACGGCACACCGGCCACAAAAATCACCTCTAGCCAGCACGAGTTCAGACCAGGGAGCAGGCCCACTTGCAGCCGCACCACCTACGCAGCCAGCCTCGCCGCACACAGAGCCAGCATCACCTCACCGAGAGCCAGCATCACCACCACCAGAGCCAGCATCGCCACTCATGTTCGATTCACCGGCCACATCTCCGCTTGCAGGTGTGAGAATGAGGAGGCGTCCAGCAGCCAGGCTACGAGCCTTAGACACCTCGTCAGACGACAGCATGGGCCCAGAAGACCGCACCGGGCCCCAGGAAGGGAGCCATCCCACTGTGCCCCAAACATCACAGGCAGCACAGACGGGAGCAAGAGGGCGCCGCAGGTCGCGTGTCCAGAGTCCACCAGCACCCACTGACGGCCATGGTGTCTTCTTGGGGCTCGAGGGCCAAATGTTGAAGCAACAGCGCCTGCAATCAAAGGCAGTAATGTCAGTCCAGAGGCACATGCGGGTGATGAGGACAAGCTTAGTCAACATGGACACAAACATTGGCGGCATGGCTGCGGGCATTCGGGACATGTCCCAGTCAATCCAGCAGTTGTGCAGCAAATTAGATGCTGACATCGAAGCACGGCGCCGGGAACGCCAGAGAAGGGACACTACCAGCAGGGCACTCAACCGTCTGGCAACTGCGACTTCCCTACTTTGCCGGCGCTCTGTGACGATGCAGGAGGGCCTAACACAGTGCTGCAGCGACCTGTCACGGGGGATGGTGCAGGTGACAAGTGCACTAGGGGTGCTATTGACAAGTCAGGCGTCGACAACTGCTGCAGGGGATGCTGCGGAGAGCATCGACACCAGCAGCAGTATCACACCCCCCGTCCCCGAAGCACGCAGGAGCAGCAGGCGGCTTGGGGTTGGCTCTAGTGAGGATGCACAGGCCGTGCAATCCACCACTGCAGCGCGTATGCGCAAACATTGATGTGGCCCTGCTTATCCACTTGCCATTGGGTGACGTAACCCTGGACATACTCATTGTATAGATGGCATATTGCCAGATTGGCCTGTTCATGTGTTCATGGCGTGGTGCCACATTAAACTACGTCATGACTTCTCACGACTCGCTGTGTCCCCTCACTTACTCAGAAATAGTTGCATGTGATCTCTGCCCGTCTCTCTCTCCCATCGATTGCAGTTGGCACTCTAGCTGCGCTGCCCTCTGGCTGGCCTGACTCATCCTCGTTGTCCTCAAAATATGTTAGTTCCACATCTGTACCTTTTTTCGTGGCAAGGTTGTGCAGCATTGCACAAGTGGCAATTATCTTGCAGCAGGTGATGGGTTTGTACTGGCGTGCGCCTCCGCTCTTGTGGAGGCAGCGGAACCTGCTCTTCAGCAGTCCAAACGTGCGCTCCACCACATTGCGTGTAGATTTGTGGGCCACGTTGTATCGTCTCTCACTCTGGGTTGCTGGGTGTAGGTAGGGAGTGAGGATGAATGACCGGCATGCATATGCACTGTCGCCTGGATGAGTAAAAGGGAACCATCAGTTACATGCCTCTATACACTCTGATTTGCAGGTTTCAAGGGGCGTCACTGTTACTTACCCAGCAGGTATCCCTCTCCGAATTCTCCGGCTCTCAGTCGTGTGTAGATCCCACTATTCTGGAAGATGTAAGAGTCGTGGGTGCTCCCAGGAAACTTTGCAACAATATCTGTGATGATGTTCCCTGCATCACAGATCACCTGCACATTGATGGAGTGGGTGGACTTCCTGTTCCTGTAGATGTGCTCTGTGTCAGCTGGAGGACAGATTGGGATGTGTGTACCATCAATACAGCCGATGACATGGGGGAACTGTGCCATGTGATAAAAGTCTGTTTTTGTTTTCTGCAGTGCAGCCTGTGTGTTTGGGAAGCTGATGTAGTGGTGCATTCTCTGCATCATGGCATCCAGGAACTTCCTGAAGAAACGTGACAGGCAACTCTGGGATACCCCACCCACCGCAGCTATCACCACCTGATAACTGCCGGATGCCAACAGATGTAGGCTGCAGAGCACCTGCACATGTGGGGGTATGGCGTGCGCCCTTCTTATTGGGTGGTCCAGGAGTGGGTGAAGGTCCCTGATTAAGTCCATGATGGTTTCGGGGTGTAGCCTGTACCTCTCATGTATCTCTGCATCAGTCAGCTGGAATAGTGTGATGCGCTGTCTGTAGATTTGTTCCTCCCGTCGCCACACCCTCAGTCCTGCTGCCTGTAGACGTAGGCGCCTTGCAATGACGTACATGGCGGCCATGTTGTCCACGCTGTTGCATTTTGGGATTGCTTATGTGCATTGTTGATGGTTACCACCTGCTTTCCATCCGTGTTAATTACCGACTCTTATTTACCGATTTTCCTGGATTTCTTAATTACCGACTGCTCCTACATGTCATTTTCAATTTTTACCACTTCATATTTACCACTTCATATTTACCGATTCGTTAATAATGTATTCGGTAAATATGAATCGGTATTTTAGAATTCGGTAACTATGAATCGGTATTTACCGCCTCATATTTACCGAAAAGTGGTTTTTGGACTCCTACATCTCACTTGTCTGAATACCGGTCGGTAACGGCATATTTACCGAAAATCGGCCGTTACCGACCGGTATTTCGCTACCTACATGAGGCCCAGAATGTTAAAACCAACTTCACTAAAAGATGTATTTTATTATTCTGAGTTCAGGCATACTAAACTCGAATTTCTACCATGTTCCCTGGGTCAGTTAGGATTATAGGATGTAATAATCAAACCGCCCATTCTGGCCTATGGAGAACAGGTAGCCTTGCAATAGTGAAAAATGAAGTAGGCTGTAATTCACTATCAGGACATGCCACACACACCAGGGCATGTCCTACCTTTCACATACAAAGCACCCTGCCCACAGGGGTACCTTGGGCCTACCTTAGGGGTGACTAACATGTAGAAAAGGGAAGGTTTAGGGACTTGCAAGTGTGTGCACTTGCCAAGTCGACATGGCAGCCCCAGGCTGCACACAGGCTCTGCAATGGCAGGCCTTAGACACACTTTACAGGCTGTTTGCATGGGTGGCACAATCCAGTGCTGCAGCCCACCAACAGCATTTGATTTATAGGCCCTGGCACTCGCCGTGCACTTTACTAGGGACTGACACATAAATCAAATAGCCAATCATGGAAACACCAATCAAAACACAGTTTCCACAGAGAGCATATGCACTTTAGCACTGATCAGCAGTGGTGAAGTGCCCAGAGTCCTAGAACCAACACACACAGGTCAGGAAAAAATAGGAGGAAAAAGCAAAAAGTTTAGGGATAACCCTGCAAAAGGGGCCCTTTCCAACACACCCCGAAATTGGTTTTGGTAGCTGTGGATCACTTTTCAAAATGGCCTGAGTTCCAAATTGTAACTAAAGCAAATTCCGAAGTGGGTGTGGATTTTTTAAAGGACATGTTCAGTCAGGAAGGGTTACCGAAGACCATAGTTTATGACAATAGAGGGCAGTTTACATCAGATGTGTTTAGAGCTTTTGCAAAACAAACTGGCATGACACACAGAACCACATCATTGTATCACACTGAAGGAAATGCTAATGTGGAACGTTTTAACAGGGTTATCAAAGGCACAATAGATTTATCTAACAGTAATGACATGCCATGGGAAGCAGAGGTGAGGAAAACGGTGGCGGCGTACAGAGTTGCAAATAATGATGGTACAGGGCATAGCTCTTTTGAACTGATGAAGAAAAGATCAGTTCGTACCGTGGACATAATGGGTTGGTTAAAAACCACTAAGATGGTTGATTTGTCAGTTGATGAGGTGAAGAAGCATATGGTGCGTGGACAGGGAAAATACAACTGAGATATGACTCGGCCAATGAGATGAAAAAAGTGGACCTTAAAGTAGGGGACATAGTCAAGGTAAAAAAAGGACTTTTAGTACGAAAAGGGGAAATTAGATTTCTGAACCTTTAAAGGTGGTCAAAGTTTTATGCAATGCCACTTTTTTGAGTGACAGCAAGGTGTGGCATGCGAGAAAGTTTGCTTTGTTCAGGAGTGGTAAGATGATGGTGGATTGCAGGCGCAAGTCGTATGACTGGGTGGATGATTTTGGATCGGATGTCACCCAAAGTCAAACCACGTACAATGGCCCTGGCCCAAGTAATGCACACAGAGATTTTAATGTGGGTGAGGATGATGGGGTTGCTGGTGCTGCCATCAACACTTCACCCTCCATGAATGTACACCAGCCTACAGCTTCCAGATATGGCAGAGTATGTATGAAGCCTAATCAATTGGAATATGTTTTAGTTTAGTTTTTGGTTGTTCATTTCGATTCTATCATTTATTTTTTGTTCCTTTCATTTTTTTTTGTCTTTATAAGTAGTTTTCACTGTTTGTGTTTTGCATTGGTGTGTTTTTCTTTATTTAGGAAAGGGGGATGTGTTGGGTTTGTTATCGTGGGTGAGTATTCTACTGTGTGACCGCACCTCACCTATTAGAATGTACAGGCGTGAGTCTGGAATTTTGATGGGTGGAACGTGGGTACAATCTAGCTGGGACGTGTCTGCGAGAAGGTGGTTGTACCCTGCTGCTCCTGACTGTAGGTGGGAAGGGTCCTGGGACTGGAATAAAGCCTACATGAGAAGTATCATTGTATGGCCAGTTGTTATTAATACAAGACTTCCCTCCCTCCACTCACTTGGGAATATGTTGGAGAGTGGTAAAAAATGTCTTTGCCGTGGTCCATCCTTTATGGGTCATGTGATACTGTCATCATGACAATATCCATAGTTTTTATAATTGAGTGAGATCTGTGCAAACAGAGTAGCTGCTCAATACCCAAAACGCAATCTGGAGACTTCAACAGGTTTGGCTTGCACCCAAGGAAACCTATCAAACCCAGACACTCAGCGTCACCTAGACAACCTAGAGTCCAGGGTACTATGACTTGCATCAATGTCTTACCAACATATTAAAAAAAGAAAATGTGCATTTCTCTCATATTTCTTTAGAGAATCTACAAAATTCATAACACCCAGTGTTTCCACACTTCTGCTGATAAAAACGGTACCCCTATTGTATCTATGGGCTTATTGCCCACAGTAACAAACGGTGAACTGTGAGAAGTTAATGTAGTATCGAGGAGGGCTTCACATGATTACAGCTTTGGTCTGTTCCTATGACGTGTTAGTTCCACCCACACATGGAGAAGGAGGAGGCTGCATTTCAATTGAGAAAAGTAAGGTAATGCTTTGGCCATTAGCTGGACGCACCTGAGTTTTCTGTCACATAACTATGGGAAAAATAGTCTTTTTTGACCCAGAAATTTACATTCACAGCACATTCTGGGTATGAGAATGTGCTCGCATCCATAAAAGCCACACAACCCTAAATTTCCCAGTGTCTCTAGGTTTCAGAAATGCCCAGGGTCGGTAGGATCTGCCCCACCCCATTTTGTTTTTACTAAAAAACAATTCCCTGTTGTCTAGTAGGCTTTCAGTCCCCCCCCCCAAATATTTGGGCGCCACCTGATGCCATGGCAAGCTGCCCCCACCAATGATTTATTTTTGATTGCTGGTGTCTATTGAGCTTTCTGCTTCCTCTGGGAGGGCAGATTGGGGTAAACCCCCCAAATATGCAACAGAGAGTAGATAGACTGGGGTCCTTTAGGTTTTGTGGGCCCAGCCCAATGTTTGAAGTGGGTCACTCACACCTCTTTTCATTATTAAAAAATAACTCCCTGGTATCTAGTTGAATTTCTGTCAGCCCAGGAGGGCAGATTTTTTCTATGCCTCACAGTCTGCCTCCGAGGGTATACAGAATTACTGTGGGTCTCTTTAGGGCGTGGAAGCTCATTTTGGTCTACCACTGAAACACCTATGGTTTACAAACTAAGAGTGGGTTTTGGGTCAGCCCATAACTTATCATATGTTGATTTTCTTGCCATTTGCTTGTTTCATATTTGATGGCTTTTTTTTCTCCTATTGTGTTTGTCCCTCTAATGGACCATCCTTTTGACTGGAAATGTTAGCAATGTTGAATGGTTCCCTTACCCGCTGCTGTTCTGTTGCGCCCCTGCGCCTCCCTTTCTTATATATTTTTATTAAAAGAAAAATTGGGAGGGCCCACCATCTCAAAATTTCTATTGGGTCATTCTTTTTTCTAAAATCATCTTTCTCACACGTTTTGTATTTTTTAATTTACTGCTACCAGATGGGAATTTGCCATCTTTGAACATTAAATTGAAAGTAAATATAAAATGCCTGCTGCAGCATCATGATGCATTTTTGCACTTTCATGATTAAGTGCAGTGTTTGAAAGGAGAAGATTTAGTGCCTAATTACGAGTTTGGTGGTCCATAGGACCACCAAACTCGCGGTGGATGTGCGGTGGCAGTCGGGTACTGCCGCACTAGTGGTCCGACTGTCATAATTTGAGTACGGCAGTCAGACCATGAGAGGACCACCACAGCCGCCAAGGATCAGTGATCCCTGGCATTGGCGCAGCGGTCTTGAGGCCACAATATGCTTGGTCATGCCACTGTGACACCGCCAAGCATATTATTAAGTTCATCACTGCAACCCTAACCACGGCAGTGAGACCTCATTGTAAAGGGTGGCGGGGAGGAAACAAAAGGGGCCCTACAGGGTTGCATGCAGAGGGGCACATGTTGTGCCCCCCTGTTTGCATGCACCACCTTTACAGCACGGCATGGAATTCACAGCCCATGCTGTGCAGGAACAGGCTTTGACTTTCCCATTGCGGTGCCTTTTTGGAAGGCACTGCCGAGGGAACGCCAAAGGACCGCCTGCCAGAATACGAGGAAACTCGTAATCTGGCGGGCGGCGGTTAAGTTTGGCGGGCGCTGATGGGCCACCCAGCTCCCGCACCGCCAAACTCATAATCAGGCCCTTACTCTTTTTCCTTAAACATGTTTCCATTGATCACATCAACATACATTTGATATAGAAAGCACAAAAGAGAAATGGTGAAAGTGTGGTGATGCATTTTGTAAATATTTGTTTATTTAATTGCTCTTGTTATTGTACAGTGGCAATAGTCGGTAGAAGTATAGTGGAGAGTCTGTGTACCAACCACATTTCTATCACAACCCCAATTTTCTATTGAGCTACTACAAGCAGTTCTAACGTGTGATTGCCATTGGGTGATAGTGTTGGGCACAGTACATGCTAGTTGTATGGTGTACAATTGTCATAGTGCTGGCTTGCTGTGGCAGAGGTTGGGCCTTGTCTCTCCGGTGTAATAAGTAGGTGATAATGGAAGATGTTGTTACAGTTTCTTCTTTTTAATGAAGCTGACCATTATGGAATCTTCTTGTACTCTCTAGCAAACTCTGCACTTTGGCTGGGACAAAAGGCGAGCCCCCCTCTGCCACCAAATTCCACTCCTTTCCGACAAATAAAGCACTCAGTCTAAATCTTCTCATGAACGTTTGTTCTCCCCTGTGACAGAATCCACCCACAACTTTGTGAATATGCACTTTAAACCTTCATGGACTATGACCTAGCCAGAGTCCAGTTTACCAGCAAATTTAGCCCCAATTCCAGTGATAAGGGGGACCACACTATTAATAAAGGTATTCACTATGACAATTGTTAGAAATGGGGGTTTCTAGTTGGCAATGGTTTGCACCTTTGATCAAGTAGGGATCCTTCTTCCTAATCAGGGTAAGGGGGATACACTTCTAAAATAACCCCGCTCACACCCTTAGTAGCTTGGCACGAGCAGACAGGCTTATCCCAGAGGCAGTGTGTAACGTACTTGCACATAACCAACAGTAATACAGTGAAAAAACTACAAAAGGACACCACAACAGTTTAGAAATATAACCAATATTTTTATATATCCAAAACAAGACCAAAACGATAAGAATCCAACATAAGTACTTAAATATATATAGTTTGCAGAAATATCTCAAAAACACAGTTCTTCCGAGTCGGTAGCTCCGTCCGGGGCTGCCGTGATACTAACAACAACAGAATCCAACAGTTCCATCTCACCGCGTCGGTCAGGGGTGTCAGTAGACTCGTAAACAGTACCTTTTGCTTTGCAGCCGACATGGTGCGAGCCGGTCGTGGCAGCCGCCGCGCTTGCGGTGTGAAACGGCGGGGTGTGGGGTGCCCTCAAGTTGTGATGCAGGCATTTGCTTGATGACGGTCATTCAGCGGCGTCAGTGAGACCAGGGCTGCAGTGCAGAGTGAAGCCGGTGCTCGTTGCGGTGCTGACAAATCACGGTGCAGGCGACAGAGCCGGTTGCGGGAAGCTGGTGTCAGTCGGTCTGGACTGCGGTGTAGGACGGGGCAGTACGTCGTGTGACTTACGAGCGGTGACCCCAAGCCACGATGCCGTCACGGAAGTCGCGGTCAGTGATGGCATCGATTTGATCAGAGCGGCGAAGTGAAGTGCGGCAGTGAAGAGTGCGGTGCCCACAAGTCACGGTGCAAGCAGAGACTCGGTGGTGGCATTGTCGGTCGGCGGTGAGACCAGGGTTGCGGTTCGAGATGCGGATGGTGCCCTCTGCGGTGCCGACAGAGTCGGTTGCTTTTCCCCCCTCTTTGGTGACTAAAACTGCGGTTCCAGAAGTGGTACCCAGAGGTCGGTGAAGTCTTTGTATTCCCTGAGACTTCAGAACAGGAGGCAAGCTTGGTTTCAAGCCCTTGGAGATACTCAGCACAAGTAAAGAACGTTCAGTCCAGTCCTTTCACTGTCCAGGGCAGAAGCAGCAACTGCAGGGCAACCCAGCAAAGCAACAATACAGCAAAGGGGCAGTACTCCTCCTGGCAGTTCTTCCAGCTCTTCTTCTTGACAGGTTCCTAGATTCCAGCAAGTTCTCTGAAGTCTTCTTTCTCCCTGAGACTTCCAATAAGAGGCAAGCTCTAATTCAAGCCCTTGGTGATAACCCTAACAGCAGGATGATGAAAGTACAATCTAGTCCTTTCCCTGCCAAGACAGAAGTAGCAAGCAGCAGGCCAACACAGCAGAGCACACAGCAAAGTGGCAGTTCCTCCTGACAGCTTTTCCAGTTTTTCTTTCTGGCAGGTTCTTTAGTTCAGCATTAATCAAAATTTATGGGGTCTGGGCCCCACTTTTTATAGCACAAATTCCTTTGTTCTCTGGTGGCAGAGAGTGCCTGTGCTCAGCAAAACCCAGTTCTGTCCTATGGCCCAGCATCCCGGCAGGAGGTGGAGACAGCATTGCGAAGGCAGGCACGGCCTATTCAGGTGCAAGGAAAATCTCCTGCCACCACTCCAAATGCAGACCAGGCCTATTCGGGTGCTAGTGAAAATCCTCCCACTACTATGAATGCAGCCGAGATCTATTCAGCCTGGCCCGGACTCATTCAGGAAAAGCAGGACACACATCAAACCCCCCCAGTGGTTGTCTGAAAGAATGCACATCCCCAACCCCTGTCACTCCAAAGCCAGACAGTCAATCCTCAAACCAGCAGAGGCACAGAGGATGGCTAAGCAAGAAAATACCCAGTTCTAAAAAGGGTATTTTGAAACACACAATATAAAAATAATCTTTATTAAAAGATGCATTTTTATATTCTGAGTTCAGGCATACCAAACTCCATCTTTCTTATCTTGCCCCAATGGGAAGGTATATTTATAAGATGTTATAAATAAATACCCATTCTACCCTATGGGACAGATAGCCTTTCAGTAGTGAAAAACAAAATACATTCTCTTTCACTATTAGGACATGTCACACACCTTAGTACATGTCCTATCTTGCACATACACTGCACCCTGCCCATGGGGCTACCTTGGGCCTAACTTAGGGGTATCTTACTGTCAGGGACTGTCCGGGACTATGTCGGGAGCATAGTCTGGGTCTTGAGCAAGGACTCGAGACTGGGTAGAAAACGTACGGTGCACAGAAAGAGTAGAACAGCGCTGCCCAGGATCACACAGGGAGTGAGATGAGATAAAGGGATCCAAAGGGGAAGCCTGTACAAGATGGTTAAGACTCAGAAAGGACGGGCACTAATGAGGTAATTTAGCATTCAGAAAAACTACACCCAGGACGAATGTGCAAGACATATATATGAAACAACATTAACAATAGAGGGGAGTGTGGGGTAAAGCACTCAAGAGCTCCACACGGTAAGACTGAAGCTCAGTAAGTTTCTCACCCACAATTGCTGTTACAGATACTGACTGAAAATACCCACATATAGGATGCGCATGCAAAGGCAGGTTCTGTGGAGCTTATACCTATGGTAATGTTATAAATGTAACTCAAAGACAATACTCACAGTGAACAAGAAACCACCTTGTTAGTCAGCTGTGCCCACGGATCCTGGCGATCAAACAGGAACACGCAAGGCAGTAACAGCAAGGGGGTAGAACTAAACACAAGCACAATAGACAAGGAGCCAGCAAGGAGGAGTGCTTTACAGGAAAGGAAGGAAATCACAGGGCACACTTGGCAGAAAGCAGGTAGCAAACATACAAGGTAACAGAAGCAAGACAGCAAAATAGAAAGACAGTAAACTAGGAACTGGAACCGAGGAAATGGGAAGAAAGGCAGAGACTGGAAAAGGATATACAGAAGGGGAGGCTACAAGGGTATACTAGAATAGTGTAGGTTCAGGAATCAAGAAAACAAAGTAGCATAGTAGGCAGTGCTGGGGCAGGGACAAGAATTGAGCTAAGGCTCAGGAGTCAAGGTAGCACTGCCTGCAGTGCTAGTTCAGGAACAGGAAAGTACTATAGCTCAGGAGTCAAGGTAGCACTGCAGGCAGCGCTAGTTCAGGAACAGGGAATTACTAAAGCTCTAGAGTCAAGGTAGCACTGCAGGCAATGCTGGTTCAAGGAAACAGGAAATAGCTACAGCTCAGAAAACAAGGAGCCAAGAGAGCACTGCAAGCAGTGCAAATCAGGAACAAGAAATAGCTGAAGCCCAGGAACAGGCACAAGGAATAGCTATAGCTCAGGAATCAAGGAACAAGGCTTAACTATAGCTCAGGAATCAAGGAATTTCATAAGCTTAGGAAACAAGGATTGGTCTCACTGGAACACAGTTACTAGGACCAACCTTGGCCTGAAGGGAGCTGGGGCTTAAAAGAGCTCACAGAAATCACATGCATCAGGTGTGAGCAGGCTAGCAGCAGCCAGCCACAGGTGAGCTGACTTCCTCCACCCATCCTTGGCCTGAAGGGGTGGGGACGAAGCAGTGATCAGGGGATTATAAGTAATGGAGTTTCCAGCATGAGCAGATTGGCTTCCACAAAACCCGGCATGGATTGGGAATGGATGTCAATTCCTAAATGATGTCCAAATGCCTGGAAGTCAGGATATGCATACAGGGAAGTGTCTGGAAGCATATTAGAATACTGTAAAGTCCCACAATTCGCCCCCCTGCTGGTGGGAACGAGAGCACAGGGAGTGAATCGTGACACATGTAAGAAAAGGGAAGGTTAGGGCCTGGCAATGGGTGCACTTACCAAGTCGACATGGCAGTCACAATTGCTTGCAGACACTGCAAGTGCCCAGAGTCCTAAAACCAACAAAAACGGGGTCAAAAACAGGAGGCCAAAAAGCAAAAAGTCTGTGGTAAACCCGCTGGAAAAGCCAGGTCTAACAACAGTCCACTAATAGGAATTTTTTAAGAACTATCTCCTTTCCCTATTTGCATCATCGGTGAAGTGCTCTCAACCTTCCTCATCTCTTTTCCTAAACCAACACTTCTGTAACAAGGCTATTTCTTAATCATACAAGGGGCTGTTCAGTAACACATTGCTAGGCTCACCGGCTTCTCCATAAGCAGTTCCAATTAGTCATTCATATGAGAATCTTCGTGTAGAACCGAATCTTCTCACTACCAAAAGTTTCACATCAAGTGTCATCAATATTAGATGTGCTTCTATTAATACAATGTACTTTTCAGGCGATGCTGGAAGCCTTGGTTGTTGTAAACACAATTTAAGAATTGCAGATGGATGTGTTAAAAAAGATCTCCAAATTATGTTTGGTCATCATCTGTCTTCTGTAATTGTATAGATGGAGATGATCGATGACCGTACCACCAGTGGCAGAAAGAGACATTCACTCTCAAGCCACACCGACCTTCTCAAGGACTGCTTCTTCTTCAGTATTCTCAAAGCAGACAATGATTAAAAGGCATTCTAGTTTTACAGCTCAAAATCTACATATAGGGAGCCTCTTTAAGGACTCTACGCCATCAACCAACTGTATGTTGAGCAAAAAGGGGAAGACCCAAAAAAAGAATGAAGAAGAAAAATCTTACCAGTTATCCAAATTTCATTTATAAAAAATCCTAATTCCCTAGTATCTGACACCACTTTATTGAAAGAAGACAAAAGCAAAATACAGGCTAACCAAGTAAATAACTAAGAGAAGTGAACTTGTCCCCAGAGAAAATCGTATCAAATTGTGGATAAAGAACATGACCATTAAATCCCACCCTAAGCAAACAAAATCTAAACCTAAGAGCTTGGGTTAAAAAAATTGAAGAAAAGTCTCACAGCTCAAACAACCTCTGGTATATCCCTTCCTTACTCATCAGGGAACATCAATCCTAGCATTGAAGTTAAAGATAGTTCCAAATATTGAGATGATTTTCAAATCTAGCGCAACATTAGTAGAAAAGGGACAAACGCACATGAAATACCACAGAATTATTCAAATTTTTCCCGTTTTTAAACAGATCCTGCAGTTAGTGAACCTCGATTTATGGAACGTTACACTGATCGGCTTTGAAAAAACTCAACAGGTTGTGAGGTCACTAAAGTAACACTTTACAAATCTATGGTCAAATCAATCATTCTTGCAGGCTTCAAAGCACTGTTCTGATTTGGGCCTAACAATAATTCCACCTTAGAAGAAAAGGAGCGTATAAAAGTTCATCCATAATTTTACTTTCAAGGATTCCAAAAATAGTAATTTTTGTTCAGTAGCTCATTTAGATTTCCAATCAAAATAGTCACTTCAAAGGACTGGACTGATTTGGGACTAACAATAATTCTGCCAGCAGAAATCATACAACCTTCCTAGCAATCATCAAAATTTTAAATCATACAGGTCTAACTGCGAATAGATCAGAGAGGCTCCTGCCTCGGCGCAATAATTATCTCTTTCCCCAAAATAAAAATCTATGTCTGGTAATAGCAAATGATGATGCACGTGATCCCATCCACTTTCAACAACCCTTTCAACAACAAGTGGGGTTATTGTAGGAGAAGATATGTTGCGTTGCTATGTGAACAATCAGAACAAACAGATATTTGTTAATGTCTCCAAATTGTAGTGTCTTGTGAGTTAGCACTGATGGAACCCTTTTGGCTCCTGATGGACGCCGTACAGCTACGATGTAGGTGTTAGAGCGGAATGCAATGAAGGCTGATTTAGAAGGTTGAGTTTGCAGTTATACGCAGAAAAATAAAGATTTAGAACTGAGCTCTGTGTGTGGCATAGCAGATACGCAAGCTGTGGAAAATGCTACAAATGACAACAAGATAGGGGATAAGTATCCCGAAGATTGACAGTGCTTTTCCAGAGAGTTTGCCGTGGTCCAAGCAAACTGCTCATGCGTACCAAGTGTGCCATTATTGAAGTACAGTGCTTCAATAATGCATGTGGAGTTAAAGCGCAACTCCAGTCGCTGTAAAGCAGTTGAAGACAATGAAAGCATTGAAGAATCTACACATCGTTGGCCGAAAACCTGCTGGTCAGGCCATATTTAAAGGTACCAGGCTGCCTTGCAAGATAAAGTCATACATTATACGAAGTACTGCTGTCAAACGCGGATTGATGCAGATACAGAAAAGAAGCACTAAAGACTGCAGCAGTCAAATACCTACAGCGCTTGCTGACAAAACAATTGACAAGACAGCGTATTGTCATTGCACTTACCAGAGCCTTGATAAGAGTAGCTTATGACCTCAGCACCGGGCGAGGAGACCTAAGAAGAAGCACGAGGGTCGTGCTTCATGAGCTGTCCAATACCTGAAGTGGCACACCACCAAAGCTGCCAGGAGGTGGCTCAGAACAACTCCAGAGGTCTCCAGAAAGGGAAGGGCTCTGATGGAGGCCAAGAAGGAGGTCATCATGACACGGATTGTCAAGGGCGATCCAGAGACCAATCCATTGCAGGGCCTCAAAGATGGTGCAGATGACGCAGGTCCTGAAGGATAGCTGACAAACTCTTACGGAGCTCCACCCTCAATGTCAGCCACTCCCATAAATAGCTACAATGCTGCCTCCTTTCTGAAACCACCATCACCTTTCAATACCGCCAAAAAGCACAATATCGGAGATAGATGGATTGTGTGAATAGAGACATTTGAAGTTTTCATTGATGCACTTAAAGAGACTAATAACAGATTATCAAATACCTCAAAAACCTTGCTAGTGATGTTGTAAAAGAAGTCAAAAGGAAAATGCCACGACCTGACAAAGAAATCACATACCGTCAGATCAAAGAAACCTTGAATCGCAAGTTCAATCCAATGCCTAATATAGATTACGAAAGATACATTCTCAGTCAAGAACGGCAGAAAGTTGATGAAACCATCAATGAATTTGTAGAGAGGCTCGACACACTCATCCAACACTGTAAGTTCAAGGAGTTTAATAATGACGAAGCTATACGTTTTAGAGTTATTGAGGGATGCTTGTCAGATTAATTCAGATGACAAATGCTGAGAGAAACTCTTAGTCTGGAGCAAGTGTTATTGGCTGCCAAAGCTGAAGAGCATGCCGATAGATAAGCTGCTGATATGGACGTCGGAGGTTCCCAGAATGAAGCAGTCATGAGTGAGAAAAGGAAGCCAAACACTGTAGGAAACACGGTGATGTCTACATGTAAATATAAGTTGTGTTTTAGATGTCGATTTTCATTTCCTCATGAAGGTAAATGTACCCCCATTGGACAAATATGTTAAGGCTGTGGGAAGGAGAACCTTTTTGTGACGGTTTGCAGAGCAAATGAAAAAGCAAGTGTGTCACAGCAACGTTTAAGGTGCACCGACAAGGCCAAGCGGCGACATCAGCTAAGACAAACGAAACTGAACGAAGTTGATTGTCATCTAAATCACCGTCAAGTGATCCTTCTAGATCAGTATCATTCGAAAGTAAAGAAGATGGCTGTTCCATGTTGATGTTTACCTCAGAAAAGAGTGAGCATGTTGGACTTGCCGCATGTGAAGAAAAATGTCAGTGAATGAAAAGTCTACATGCTAAAGCACCAAATTAATTCAAGTATTGTCCAAAGATTACCCTGAAATTAAATGTCTGTTCGATCCCTTTCATCATTGACAGTAGTGCTTCGATAAACATTATACTTGAGGAGAAATATAATGAATTGTCTCCATTACCGTGACTGGCGCCATCGAAATCCAAAGTGTATACATGGGCTGCATCAACGCCCCTAAAAATTCAAGGTTCATTTGTAGCGATGATGAAACACAAGAAAACAAAGGTGCCAGCACCCACCCATGTGCTTCAAGGTACAGCGTCAAGTGCCTATCAGCTCAGTTTCAGCTTAGCTGCTGATATGGATCTGATTTCTGTAAAACTATAAAAATGAATGCTCACCATGAAATAGTAAGTCAATTCCCTTCATTGTTTCATGGTTTAGGAAAGTTTAAGACTATGAAATTAAATCTGCATATTAATGAGGATGTCTGTTCTGTTGCTCAAAGACATAGACAAATTGCCTTTCATCTACAAGATGCTTTTGAAAAGGAAATTGAATCATTACTTAAGCATGATATTATTGAGCAAGCTACTGATCCCACACAATGAGTTTCTTCCATAGTGGTAATGCCCAAAAAGGATAGTAAAGCAACTGTACGCATATGCATTGACATGTGTTGGGCAAAAAAGGCAATTGAACCAGAGCGACATTCAGGTCCACACATTGCTGACATGATAACGCAATTAAATGGTGCAAAGGTCTTCTCTTGCCTTGATTTAAATAAAGGTTGTCATCAGTTGGAACTCGAAATAAATTGCATGTACATTACAACCTTTTCTACATGTTAGTCTGTTTTGATACAAAGGACTACGTTTTGGTGTTTCATCAGCTGCAGAACTTTTTCAAGACGTCATTCACCATATCATACTGCCTGTCATGAATGCCTTTAATTATAGTGATTACATAATAGTTTTTGGAGCTACGCATAAAGAGTACAATAAGGCTCTCACACAAGAATGTCGATTACTGTAGATGCAGGATTGACTTTGAATGCAGATAAATGTGTGTTCCACAAGACAAAGTTAAAATTCTTTGGCCATATCCTTTCTGATGGTGTTATGACACCCAATCCTGCTAAAGAGCAAGCACTGTCAAGTGCTAATCCCCACAAGATGTTTCCATGATGTGTTCATTACTTGAGACTGCCAGCTACTGTTCTAGAAATATACGAGGCTTTGCCACTGTAAGTGCTCCATTGAGAGAGCTGATGAAAAATCGTATTTTATTTCATCGGTCACATGACCGTGAGAAAAGTTTTAAGGAAATCAAACAAGCCTTTGAGAATGCTACTGAAATGGCGTATTTCAATCTGAAGCTTCATACAGGAGTTGTTGTTGACACTAGCCCAGTCGGGTTAGGCGCCATCCTTGCACAGCATAGCTGACACCCAAATGCTCAAAGGCATATTGTGGCATATGCAAGCAGAAGTTTGTCCTGAACAGAACATGCTTATTCACAACCTGAAAAAGAAGCTTTAGCTATGGTATGAGCTTGTGAACATTTCCATGTCTTCCTCTTATGGAAAGCCTTTTACTCTGGTAACTGATTATCAAACTTTACTAATTATATTTGGCAATCCAAAGTCAAGATGCCTCCTTGCATTGAACAATGGGGACTACGTTTACAAGAGTACAATTATACCATTGTGCATCATCCAGTGAAGGACCAGAACCATGCTGACTACTTTTCCAGACTGCCTATCCAAGGCCATGGTACCCCATCCAAAACAACCGAAGCCTATATCAATTTAATTGTAAAGTCAAACACACCAGCTGCTATTTTGTTAGCCCAGATTTTCACTGCCATGATAGCGACATGCTGAAGTTGAAAGATATAATCAAACATCAGTCATGGAACCGACACCCTCGACCTCTCACTAGTGATGGTGAATATAAAAAATACAAGAATGGCAATTATCAACTGTCCATAACTTGGGAAGGAGTTATATTGCGAGGGTCGAGAATCCTGGTAGTGAGAGTCTGAGGCAGAAGAGTGAAGAGTGAAGTGGCCCACGAAGGACATTGTGGAGTAGTTGCCACAAAGTGAGCTCTCCTAGGCCAATTCTGGTTTCCGTATCTCGATGTGCAGGTTGAGAAAGAACTAAAGGACTGTCATCTGTGCACCTTGCTTTTCTATTAAAGTTACTCAACACACCTTAACAAGGCCATTGCCTTTTTTCCGTCCGCATGACAATGGACATCACCTGATGGTGATTGTGGACGAATACTCACAATTTCCCTTAATTGAGGATCTTTCATCTACTACTCAAGATCGAGTAAGTGAGAGACTAGATGGCATCTTTGCGACATGGGGTATTCCAGCCGTGTTGAAATCTGACAGTGGCCCACTACTAAACAGTCGTGAGTTTAAAGCTTACTTAAAGCATCTGAGTTTAAAGAATCAGAAGAGCACACCTCTGTGTCTGTAGGCCAACGGACTAGTTGAACATTTTATGAGTACTCTAAAGAAAGGAGTGCAGCATCCTACTCTTGAAAAGCTTCATTTAAAGACTGTTAAATTCTACCTTGAAAGTTTATCGTTCAACACCTCAGTCGACCACTGGTGAAAGTCCTGCGACATTGATGGTCAGGAGAGCAATGACAACCAAGATACCTCAGTGGACCAATCAGAGAGAGAAAAACGAGAATGCAACTTATGAGAAGGACTTGGTTCAGAAACAAAAGATGAAAGCGTATGCTTTCAAAAGATGACATGCAAATAACATCGTCTTTAGGAATGGGAGATGGAGTGCTCGGACGCCAGTTGTAGAAAAAAAATCTGATGCTCCATTTGATGCAGAACCTTTTCAAGTAGTGTCAACAAAGGAACACATGGTGACTGCCCAGCCCCCTGGGAAGTATATTACGTGAGTCTCTTCCCACTTTCGGCTTTTAATTCCTTGTTCATCAGATTCACATTTTAAAGGAGAGACTGGGTATCACACAAGAGTGACTGCTGTTGACTTTTCACCATCAGTGCAGATATTTATATACAATTTTTAATTTAACAGAGGGGAAGATGTAGTGTCTTGCGAGTTAGCAATGATGGAACTCTATAGAGCTATGACGTAGGTGTTAGAGCGGAATGCAATGAGGGCTGATTTAGAATGTTGAGTTTGCAGTTACACACAGAAGAATAAAGATGTGTATTACTAAGCTCTAAATGTTGGGTGCAGTCATTTGTGGATACCCAGGCTGGGGAAGATGCTACACTAATGTGTGCAAATCAAAGGCTGTCTTCATTCAGCTAAAGAAGATCTGAAGCTCTAAGGACCTAACACGAAAAATCAAAATAAGGGTTTAAACACCAACATAAAATCAGTTCTTCTGTATGGAGCAGAAACTTAGAGGACAACTATGACTACCAACAAAAAAGCCCAGACCTTCACCAACACCTGTCTGAGGAAAATCCTCCAAATTCGCTGACCAAACACCTCAGCAACAACGACCAATGGTCGCAGACTTTCCAACTCCCAATTCATGAAGAAATCATGAAAATACGATGGGACTGGATAGGTCTCAGCGTGTGCAAGCCTGTGTCCAACACCACCAGAGAAGCCCTGGCCTGGAACCCTCAAAAGAAGAGGGAAAGAGGAGGTCAAGAAACACCTGGCACCGAGGCCTTGAGGCTGGCTGCAAGGAGTCAGATTAAAAGAAAAGCCCAAGACAGAGATGGCTGGAGAGTCCTGATTGAATGCCTATACTTCAGGAGGGGTAGTAGGCCTAAGTAAGTAAGTAATGTGTAGGTAACCCTGGTGACCTAAGTCTCTTCTCCTAGAATATTAATGGTTATGAATGACTGGTGGAAGAGGACAGTTTTGATGTTATTCTCCAGCTTATTATCATTATTATACTACAGGAGACGTGGCTAAAAGGGTGCCCCATTGTTCAAAGCTTTGCTCCTGTCAACTAAACTGCAAGACAATCGCAGAGCAGCAGTCTGGTGACCTCA
Organism: Triturus cristatus; assembly: GCF_964204655.1. Classification (NCBI taxonomy): domain Eukaryota; kingdom Metazoa; phylum Chordata; class Amphibia; order Caudata; family Salamandridae; genus Triturus; species Triturus cristatus. Next base: position 1,457,759,877 of record NC_140591.1, read on the forward strand.
TGCTGATTTCAATAGCAAAATGTGTTGATTACACAAATACAGACTGTCCTTGGATTTGATCATACATCGTTTATCTAGCCCACCCAAGTTTTAATTCTTTTCCCATAATTTTGATAAATGTATATAGACATTCTTAGGAACTTTGTTTTGATAATGAATTTCTGACGTTTATGGAGAAGAAAGTGATCAATATTGATTCAATCATTCCCAACACATTGGTCATTATTACAGAGGATTTCAACTTGAAGTTATTTCCTGCAGGGGTCAACCCTTATTTGAGTGATCCATGTTCTTTCCAGAATCTTCCTGCAATAAAGGAACTCTAAAGCATCGATAGCATGTGTAAATTGCAGGCCAAGAATGGGATGTTATGCCATTGTCATTATCTCTGCTAGCCAGACCTTCAGTTGTGGCCACCAATCATATCTAGCAAGTTTAGAGTTCAATGTAATTCTTGGCAGAGAGGGGACTCTGTCACAACGGAGATGGCGTTCTCTACCTGCCAAGACTATGGTCTGCCCGTCTGACATAGAAAGTAAGTGATATAAAAACGTGATCAATGCCCACTTCATCATGGGAGGAAACTCCCATGGTGAGGGGCACATTGTTTTTTTAAATTTTATAAAGTAAAAGCCTGCTTTGGGATTTTCGTTTTGAAAATAAAAAGCACTCTCTAAGTTTGCTGTACAGCGCCGTCACGTTGATGAAGCCGTACGGCAAAATGACTGTGCATTGACAGGAACCCGTATGCTAAAAATATCTCCTGGGCCGGCGGATATTTCCAAACTTGGACGCCGACGCCTCCACCAGGGCGACAGAGTAAATTACTCCATCGCCCTAGCATAGGATGGGCCGACAGCTAAAATATAAATGACGCCCCATATATTTGTACTGATATTTCTCTCCGGTGTGGTCACAAGTTTTACAATTTTATGGTATGGGGAACTGATCACTGGCCATGACAGTCCGATTTTCAGATGGGAAATAGTACCTTAACACAGAAAGTTGTACCAATCTTAGTTGAATGTCCCCATCAGCTAACTACCTGATTTTATCTTGTTTTAAAAATCCCCTGACCCAGGAAGTAGACTCTGCCTCCAGCATGAATAAACATAGTTTTTACTCTGTTAAAAGAGGTTGTATCTTGTCTTCAGGTACCGCTCAAACCATGTAAAAGTACAGAATGGTCATCAAAAGTATTCAAAATGGGCCTTTCATTATGATTGGACTCAGAATATCAAATACTGAAAAGGGAACTTCGCAAACTGAAATAAAGAAGAAAACGGAATTCTTCCAGGAATTGAAAAGGCTCTCAAAAAGGTGATTCTGATAAAATCAAGACAAAAGGACATTCTGAGGGTCTGAACAAGGCAACATGGCCAACTAGTGGCAGACACTTACATCGACAATGCAGCAAAAATGAATTTCTTGAGACTACGGTGTGGCTTATTTAATGTGGATGAAATATGCTAAACCTGGATGGAAATAGCATAGAGCCAACTAGGTATGTTGGTTCTGCACCTTTTGTAGAGTGTGGTTAGCCCATGTTGTTTGTGTCGGACCCGCATTCGAAGCAGAAAAAAGACAGCCATTGCTACCGAAGTTTAGCGAAGCAGATGTTGCATGTTTAAGTACAATTTACAAGTATTTGGTAGCAATGATGGCATGCTCATCACTAGGTTCATAAAGTTTATGAATATTGTCTAGAAACATACTGACAACTGACAGAAAACAGAGGAACCAAATCGAAACCCCTCTGCGGCCACAGATCTCAGTGCTTCATTAGTGTTATACCGAAGGGGGGCTTTGGGTCAGAAAGTTCTTTATAGTTTTTAAATGAATTGATTTGGTGTAATGACTACTGGCTTCATTTTGGCAACTATTTGTGGCCAAGACAAATTTGACCCCTTTGGGATTATTTTACTGAAGTTCTTTTTATTTATGAAATTTGCTTAGGGATTGTTATTAATTTGTTCTTGTGTGTAGCTGCGTTTTCTTTTGAATCTTTTTGTTTTGAATGGTTTTAATTAACTTTCAATAAGTACAATAAATCATAAAATGTAATTCAAGAAAGTCACTCGGCCAGAAACAAAAATTACTCAAGAGTTGTTATAAATCTACCATTTGCGAAAAGTATTATTTTCTACAATACAATTTAGGAACAATTGTCATAGGTTCTAAAGTCAGGTGAACTAAGGAGGTTGTGGAATCCAGTCATTTGGGATAGCATAGCGTATCCAAGGCCTGGGTTCCCCATTTTAGGATCCTGTAAGGTCAGATCTCTGCTCATCCCACTGAGAAGTTCATCACTGATGTTAATATCATTAATTTATTCACTGTCTAGAAAATAAAAGACAACATCTTATCCAAGAAATTAATCCATGTTGTGGGCCCAGATAATCTCCTGACAGTGCAAATAAAATCCAATATAGATTGGTGGGATGGGAAAACAAATCTGTTCTTGTGGTGAACAACTGAAACAGTCAATTCCCTGACTTCTGGAAGGGTGCAGTTATGAAACCTTTTTTTTTTTTTTTAAAAAAAGGTGATCCACTCCTATCTCAAATTACAGATTAATCATTTTTATTAGATATTCTTACTATGGTATATTTTAAAATTAGTTGAATATGCCTTTACACTAGAACAAGATGGTTTTCGAGAGGGTCATTCAACCGTCGATCTTTATTTTGCTCTATGTGCTGTGGCTCAGAGGTCGACTAACTGTAAATCTTTGCAGTTATTTCATCACCTTTCATCATTTGACCTAGTTGACCAGCAGCGACTATGTGCGAAACTAGTCGGCTGGGACATTTCATTAGGTCTGTTATCAATTTTACAAGTACTTCATACCTCTGAATGGGTTCAAGTGGAGATATACACCACATGTAGTATATCACAAAGTGCTTACTTTGCTTCATTTCATAGAAAGTCCTATTCCTTTTCATCTAAATGAACGGAACCTATGCACCTTGTCTTTTGTATGCCAATCAACTATGGATTTTACAGCTGTTGTTCTACAACGAAAACTGGAGGCTTTCTGAAATGAATACCTATCCAAGCGATTAGTGGTAGTTGTGGGAAAAACGACAAAATATAATTATGGGGTAAAATCCCAATTTTGTATGAACCCTTGCAGAAAATACAGTTGAGAAGCTCAATTAATACTAATACTTAAGTCTAACCTTTTCACATAACTTTAGGTTATCAGTCCACCTTGATGGCCTCGAAATTCTCCTTCGAAATTTGTGTAGAGCCAACTTTCTCCTTGGGACCAGGAAGACTGTTTAGGACTTCTGTGTTCCTGGTCCCAAGCAGAAAGTTGAACACTAAAGCGTCTTTTAAAATGCCACATAGTGTGATCTAGGCCATTAAGCGCACATTAAAACTGACCTCTGGGGCAGAATTAGCAGGAGTACTCTAAAGATAATTTCAACAATTATCTTGCGGTGACTTTGCTAAAATGTCCTACCTATACTGGAATGATGCTCAATAGAGAGAGCTACAGTTGGTACAACATTTGGTAAAAATGATAAATCAAATATAAGAGACATACTTGAAATGGGGCAAAGTAACATCGTGGGATACTGCCACATCGAAACTGGTGCTAAGGAAATCCATACTGCAAGTTCTGATCAGAAATGATTTCTAACTAATTAAAAGAATAAACCTTCAATCTCATTAACTTTGGTCTCTTTAGGAAATTATACCTCAACCCTGTGTATGTACAGTGTGCCAAACTGGCCTTTGATCAAAAGAAGTGGAGGAATTTGTATTTGTGCTCTTAAGTGTAAATCTTGTAGTATGCACATTCACTGTAAAACTACTATTCTGTCATGAATTTGTCAGTAAATGTGAATTTTTATATCTGATGATTTGCCTTGATTGTTATTGGATTGATGTGAAAAAGTGCTGCCAATCTTTATTTTTTTCTGTATGTCAACTTTTATTATGTTTTCATAGATAGGAAAAATGGCAGGCCTTCAATCAACATGGCACATTCGGTTTAAACGCTTTATTAAGTTTAAAGATTTGTATTTGATGAATAAAAATAATTATAGCATAATACTAATAATACAGAATTAATATCATAAACAAAAAAAAGATCATAAGGCATCATATCAAAAAGAGAAAAGTAGGAAGGGAAAGAAAAGTAAAAAAGAGGGGGAGAGATAGAGGAGTGAAAAAAGAAAAGGAGGAAAATATAATAATTATATAAGCAAAACAATATTACAATAAAATGTTCCTAATGCATTATAACAGCATCTAACAATAGAATAGAGAAATTTAAACATCAACGGTTGCAAAAGTCAAGGTGGTTTAAGTACTTCTTCAACATAGGGTACATGCAAAGACATCCTTTTAGCAGATACATTTTAAAAATTTGTAACAGGTAACCAAAGTAAATCTCTTTTGATTGCAAGTGAGATGGGCTATACATAGGCTCTATCTAACCTATGATTTTAGCAAATTCCGTACCAATATGACTGAAAAGAAACCGCAGGGGTATCTTTCCATGATTTTGTAATTTGTTGAAAGGCAACAGCAAGGAGTACATCAATAATATGTCCCCCAGTAGTTTGTGACAACCAATCCTCAGAAATGCTTCCGAGAAAGATATGAGTGAAAGAAAATGGGATATGAGTATGAAAAATACTGTTAATGTGTTGCCAGACACGAGTCAGGAAAGTATGAATTAATGGACAAGTAAATAACATATGTTTGAGGTCTGCGAATGTATTGGCACAGGACCAGCAGGTAGAGGAAATGTTGGGGGTCAATCTTGTGAAGTTTAGCAGGGGTGAGAAGAAGTCTAACATAAACAAAAAATAGGGTCTGTGTTGTATTAGCTGCTCTAGAGGACTTCCGTATTTTAGCCCAGACTTTATTCCAAAGTGAAACGGAGAAGGATTCACCTTGATCAGATTCCCAACTAAGTTCTACGTCGAACTTATCTCGCGAAAGGGGATGTTAGTTAAAAATGTATAAATTTGAGAGGCAGCGGGCGTATTACATAGAACTGAAGTTATGCTAGTGGATGAAGGAACAGGAGGAGGGTTAGAGGGTAAATCATTTTAAGAAGCTTGAGCTGTTGCAATCAAAGATGTGTATCTGTGCTGATATGATGAGGGGAAGGAAAAACAAGATTGCATCATTGGGAAAGGGATGCAAACACCATCTTGAAAAAGCTGATGGGTGCAGTGAGATAAATTCTTCAAAAGAAAAAGGGTGAAAAAGAGATTTTTCAACCTCCACCCATAAAGGGCAAGGTATAGTGCCAGATTGATTATCAGATAGAAGAAAGGCAGATTGTTTAAGAAAGAAAGCAGAGTGGTAGGAGTGAAAAACTGAGAAATTAACGCCTCCCATATTCTTAGGTCTTTTGAGTTTAGAAAGGGACATTCTTGCTTTTTTTATTATGCCATAAGAATTTGGATAGAATAGCGTACAGCTTTTTGTAAAAAGATTTAGGAATATTGATTGGGATATTAGATAAATGAAACAGTATGACTAGAACTAACATTATTTTAATGGTATCCAATCGACCCCATCATGATAAGTAAAGGGGGTGTCATCGCGAAGTGGATACAGATACTACTGATAATAACTCCTTCAAATTTAGATCGACAGTATCTTTAATAGAAGTAGTGAACCATAAACCAAGATATTTAATCTTGTTTGAATTCCAATGAAAAGATGAAGTAGAAATATCAGCATTAAAACATAAACTATTTAAAGGAAGGATTTCACATTTATCAGCATTTAATTTATATTGGGAAACAAGGGCAAAATCATCTACTTCTAACAATAAAGCAGGTAAGGATGATTGTGGATTAGAAATAAATAAAGAAATGTCATCTGCATATACCGAAAGTTTTAAAAATGTGTCACCATATGGGAAACCTGTAATAACTGTATTTAATCTGATTTTGATTAAGAAAGGTTCCAGGGCAAGAATAAATAATAATGGAGAAAGTGGGCAACCTTGTCGGACTCCTCTATGAAGCGGAAAATAAGGGGATACAAGACCATTGGCTAAAATGAAAGATTTAGGAGAAGAATATAATAAGGAAATATAATTGATGAATTTCGGGCCAAAACCAAACCAGGCAAGCGTTTGAAAGATAAAGGACCAACTGACTCTATCAAACGCCTTCTCAGCATCTAATGAAATTGCAGCTAATGAATTTTTAAATGTTTTGGATTTATTTAAAACATTGAAAAACAGTCGAGTGTTATCAGATAGAGAACGTCCTTTAATAAAACCACATTGTTCTTTCCAGATCAAATGGGGTAATAAAGAATCTAAGCGAAGGGCAAGAATTTTTGCAAAAATGTTATAATCTAAATTGATCAAAGAGATGGGCCTATAATTTTTGCATAAAGTATGGTCTTTGTTTTCTTTAGGGAGGAGACATATTAAGGCATCTTGAAAGGATCCTTCCGATTTCTGGGTAGAGATGATGTGTTGAAATAGCTGGAAAAGTTTAGGAAGAAGAATCTGGGAGAAATGAGAGTAGAATTCAATTGTAAACTCATCAGGTCCTGGAGCTTTACCTTTTTTAATAGAATGAATCGCGGTCAAAATATCATTAATTTGGATATCGTCTTCTAGGGAAGAAAAATTTACTTCACGAGAAGAGGGAGGAGTGATAGAAGATAAGTAATGAAGAATATCTTCTTGGCGAGAGGGAGATTGAGGAGTATACAGAGAGTGATAGAAGTTAGTAAATTCTAAAAGGATATCTTTGTTTTTATGAACCCGAGTGCCAGCTAAAGTTACAATTGAATCAATCTTAGTTCATTCTCTTTTAATCTTAAAATAATTTGCAAGCATTTCCCAGCCTTATTTTGGGCACCATAATATTTAGCGCTGGATTTAAGCAGAATTATATTAGCAGCTTCCGTTGAAAGCGTATTAAACGGGCTTTAAGAAGTACATCTAGATCAGATTGGGATTTAGTAGAATTAAATGAAAGTTCTAATTGTTTAATATGCAAATTGAGTGTTTGTAATTTTTTAGAAGAGGATTTACGTTTCTGAGCTACAAAAGAAATATTGAAATCCCTAGAGGCAGCTTTGAAGGTGTCCTAAATTAGTGACGGGGAGGAATGTGGAGTTTCATTTGCTAGGAAAAATGTAGTTGAAAAATGTTGAAAGGCCGTTGTAAAAGTGGGGTCTAGGAGAAGGGATTTGTTGAATCTCCATCTTTTAGAACCTACCGTAGGAGGAAGCAAATCTAAATTGAGAGTTTCAGGAGCGTGATCCGAAAGCAAAATGGATCCTATATCGGAATATGAAATATTTTGTATGAGGGCCTTAGATATAAGTAATCTATGCGAGATTGAGAGGAATGTACAGGAGAGAAAAAAGTATATTCTTGAAGGGTAGGGTGGCATAATCTCCAAGCATCAACAAGGAGCGTTGGGTAATAGTAGACGTGAATTGAGAATGAATAGTAGAGGGGATAAATCTAGATTGGGAACGTCTGTCAATAAAAGGATCAACAATCATATTACAATCCCCACCAACAATCAAATAATCGTCACTGTATGTCATTAGTTTAGATAAAATCTGGGGCCAACAAGCTTATCAGGATTTAGTGGGGCATATAAATTAAAAATAGTCAAAGGAATTGTGTTAACTAACAAGGAAACCGAAACCTATCTATCCTCAGTGTGCACATCTTGTGCAACAACTTGGATATCCAAACATTTATGACAAAGAATAGCTACCCCATTATGCTTCCCTGAACCAGGAGAAGCAAAAACATAGCCCACCCACTGTTGTTGAAGCTTGGATATCTCTTTTTGGATTATGTGAATCTCCTGCAATAAAACAATATCACCTTTCAAACCAGGAAAATGTGACAAAACCCTTTGGCGTTTTATAGGCGAACCCAAACCTTTAACATTCCAA